>NC_025703.1:712288-714836 GCF_000633955.1 Camelina sativa
TTTTTTTTCCCTGACGAAAAAGAGAATTAACATCAATTGTCATATTCCCTTTTGATATATTTTTTTATAATTTTATTAACAAAAAACATTTATTATAGTTTGTGTAATGAATTGAAAAGGTTTATATATACTTTTATTCAGTTGTTATATATGGGGTGCACAGACCAACTTTCTATTAAGCATACACTCTCGGACAGAAACAAACTTTTTTGTTTGTTTGTTCAAACTATATGCCGACTGAAAATATTATTAACTAAATTTTTCTTATTGTGGCATTCATAATTGGCATGAAGATGATGTCAGTACACTTTGGTTTTTGGTCCAATAATTACATTCCCATCATATCCTACTTATTGACCTTGTTAACTAATAGTACTCCTGGGTTAGCATATATACTCCAGAAGTTCAAACACGACAGACAAAAATAATATAATCTATGCCGAGATTGTAGATATGTAGTTCGTTAGCTTATATATAAAAATGGTACCAAGTGGGACCAAATAACCAATAATCGGATGAACATCTATACCTATATAAACTAGGATAGCTACATAATTTAGTTTGAGGTTCTCACATATATGCATATATAGAAATTGACATTTGAAGAATATGTCCATATTTAATATTTAAATAACGAAGTAGTATAGAATTAAGCCAAATAAACTAATTAGAATGAAGAAGAAAAAATAATGTTGAAAATGACATATTAAACCCACAAAACGAAAAGGTAGCAAAGTGACCAGGAATCCCATGATTTCTTGAACTATATTATATTCACTCATTGTTTTAATAAACACCTTATATTTGATGCTACAATTTTCTAATCAAATTGTTATGTTTTTCAAAATAGTATGTTAAGTGTATATATTATTAAACTTGAACTATTGTTTTTTCCCATATAGTATAATTTTTCAATATTTGACAAATGTAGATCACAAAATTGTATTGGGTTTGGAACAAATTATTATCCAAAAGAGAGTTGTGAGAAGTGGAGCCGACACACGCCGATCCCTAGCCCCTTAAGGGACACCCCATGTGGTCACGTGTAAACGTTTGTTTGTCTTAATAGAAAGTTTAATTTTGAAGTATTCGGGAGAGAAATCTCATCACATAGAAGATAGAAGCGAGAGTTAGCCTCTTCTTTAGTTGTTTGTTGCAATAAACACAAACACAACTTCCCCATTTTCTGCTTTTTTGTTCAACTCTTACACACTCCAATCACAATTCTCAAACAATACATAAAACAATAAAAGTAATCTCAAGCAAAGAAAAAAAAAAAGATGGTGATGAAAACTCCAATTTAGTAAAGGGAAAAGAAAAACCATTTCGAATATATTGAAACGGTTTTGGTTTATCCAGAGGAAATGAAGGAGAAGGCGGAGAGTGGCGGGGGAGTAGGATACGTGAGAGCAGATCAGATAGACTTAAAGAGTCTGGACGAGCAGCTGCAGAGACACTTAAGCAGAACATGGACGATGGAGAAGAGGAAGAGTTTGAGTGATGGCGAAGACAACGTAAATAATACCCGACATAACCAGAACAGCTTCGGACATCGACAGCTTGTGTTTCAGAGACCGCTTCTTGGTGGTGGATATAGCAACAACAACAACAACGACATAATTAGGTCGACGGAGGTTGGGAGGTCAAGAAGAGAGTGGGAGATTGATCCTTCTAAGCTTATCGTAAAAAGTGTGATTGCTCGAGGTACTTTTGGTACAGTTCACCGTGGAATCTACGATGGTCAAGATGTCGCCGGTACAAATCTCTCTTTCTCTCTCTCTCACATCATTCATAACTTTTTTGTTTTCTTTGTACAAATAGTGTGTTTTAGATATATATACGTACGTAGAACGTACCCTTTTGGTCAAATAATTTAGGGAAGAATAGAAACTTACTTTCCGGAAAAAGAAGTAAAAAAAACTTGAAATTTGTTGAAAACTATTTTTTAATCTAGGTGTCTTAATAGGTGATCAAGTAAACAAGCATGCATTAGCAGTGTAATGAGGAATTTATAATTCACTTAAGTTTTGCTACCCTGCGAAATGCCGGCTGATTTATATTCCGTAATTTAGTGATTAAAGTTAAGACACTAACAAAAACATGTTTTTTTTTTTAATATATATTCAGTTCTTAGTGTAATATTAACAAGTAACAACACAAATTTGACCTTACGTCAAAATATTATTTTTAAAAAGATATTTCATATAAGTAATTTTTTTTCCTTCAAATATTTGGATGTACGTATTCAGTTGAATCTTTTTCCTATGTAACTCATGATTCATGTGTGAAAAATATTGTTATAAAACAGTGAAACTACTAGACTGGGGAGAAGAGGGTCACAGGTCAGACGCAGAGATAGCTTCGCTTAGAGCTGCTTTCACTCAAGAAGTAGCTGTTTGGCATAAGCTTGACCACCAGCTGTTTGGCATAAGCTTGACCACCCCAATGTTACCAAGGTACACTAAAATTCACTCTTATATATCTGTGAATTCTTGAACCGCAATCAATTTAAGCTTAACCGATTAACCGAAACATAATTGAGTTGTGA
>NC_025703.1:714936-716276 GCF_000633955.1 Camelina sativa
GATCCCGAGCTGTATAGATCGTGGGCTCGGAAACACTTCCAGGTTGGTATTTGTCTTTATGCTCTTGATTGAATTTTCTCAATTATCATCTTAATTCTTTATTCCTTGCGTTTCAGGATGGCGGTGGCGTGAACCGCATGGTCGTCTCGTACGAGCGTCGTATTGCCGAGCTGGAGAAGCAACTTGCTGATTCTCGCACTTCTGAACCATCGAGGAGATCGGCTGAGGAGCTTCGTCAGGATCTCGATAAAGAGCGAGGGGTTTCTGCTGTTCTCACGAAGCAAAATGCCGGTTTCAGGAAGCAAGTAGCCGATCTCAAGGCTTCTCTTGACGCTTCCCGCTCTCGTCTCGAGCAGTTCGAGGTTGATCACGCGTTTCAGAAGGCGCAGTTGCAGCAGCTGCAAGCGGAGCGTCATGGCATCGATGTCGAGGTTGCTGGCTACAGGTCTCGTATTGAGAGGATGAGGAAGCATATTCTTGACAACAGAGCGGCGCAGGAGTCTCTTCTGACCTTGAGCCAGGTGAACGGCACCTATGATTGTCTTCAGGAGTTGGCGAAGAGTGGTACGATCGTTCCGTCGAAGACTTTGCTCGGCTTGGAGGCTGATGCGAAGATGTGGGAGGACAAGGTTCTTGGTTTCGATATCGCCGACGTTCTGGACAGCGACCTCGAGGCTCTCCCAGAGACTGCGATCGTTCCTACGAACCTTCAGGCGGCGGAGGTTCCCGTGATCGTAGGAGAGGAGGTCGTCATGGCAGGGGCACCTGCGGGATCAGACGCTCAGGTTGCTGCCGAGCAGTGACTCGCTTTTATCTTGTTGTTCTATTAGAACCTATTCCCGTTTGTAACGGATGTTGGGCCGTTTAGGCGATGTATTTTTCTTTTTGAACCTTTGCATTATGATTGGACTTGCTTTATGTGTTGTCTGCTGGTTTTATGATATGTGTCCATCGTTCTATGGATGTGTTTTTCGAGAATTGCGGTATTGATTGCTTTGCCTCGAAAATTGCACTATTTGTTCTATAAATTGGCCTTCAAGTTACCCATTTCTCGTCATCCTCCTTTCTTGTTTTAAAGATAAATCTCTCCTTTTGAAGGTTAGTTGAGATCGGTAGTATGCCTGTGACAACGAGGTCGGCGTGGCTGAGGAGGGCGCGAGAGCGGCTCTCCGTGAGGCCCGACGACGTAGTTCGTTCCGAGATGGAGTTTTATCGTGCTCGGATCCAGAGGTTGAGAGCTTACATTCTCGCTACGCGTCGAAAGTTCGAGCGTCATTTCTGGTTTCATCGTGTTGACGGAGTTATCGGATATCTTGAAACTATGATCGACGAGGGATTTT
>NC_025703.1:717225-717836 GCF_000633955.1 Camelina sativa
TCGAAGTGGCGTGGCTTCACCTTCTTGTTGTAATATTTAGCGGCTTGCTGTTGATAGTTCTAAATTCGAAGAAGAGCCTTGTCGCGTTCTTCTTCGAGGGTATCGAGGGTATCGAGCATCATCTTAGCATTGAGAGTAGGATCGTGCACGAGCATTGAGCGTCGTAAGGTAGGTACGCCGATTTCCTCCGGTGCGAGGGCTTCCATTCCATGCGCAAGGGAGAACGGTGTCTTTCCTGTTGATCGGCGCGGGGAAGTTCGGTGCAACCATAGAACGCCATCGAGCTCGTCGGTCCAGAGACCTTTCTTATCTTCGAGTCGTTTCTTTAGTCCGTCAATGATGGTCTTGTTGGTTGCTTCGGCCTGTCCGTTGCCCTGTGGGTAGCGGGGGCTCGACTTGCTCAAACGGATTCTCCACTTCGCGCAAACCTTCGAATTGGAGCGAAGTGAATTGCGCGCCGTTGTCGGTGACGATCTCATACGGAATTCCGTGCCTGCAAATGATGTTCTTCCACACAAATTTTTGGACTTCGTTGGTTCCGATTTTTGCGTAGGCTTCGCCTTCAACCCATTTGGTGAAATAATCCGTCATAATGAGAATGTATTTCTTTT
>NC_025703.1:717999-718593 GCF_000633955.1 Camelina sativa
AGGTTGGTGAGCGCCGAAATTTGTTTCGGGTTAGCTTCGATACCTCTCTTCGTGACGAGGTATCCTAAGAATTCTCCAGAAGTCACGCCGAACGAACACTTGGCTGGGTTCAGCTTCATATTGTATCGGTTTAGCACTTCAAAACACTGAGCGAGATGCAAGACGTGATCAACGGCCTAGGTTGACTTGACCAGCATATCATCGATGTAAACTTCCATGGTTCGTGCGAGCTGCTCGGCAAACATGCGGTTGACGAGGCGCTGATAGGTTGCACCAGCGTTCTTGAGGCCAAATGGCATAACCTTGTAACAATAAGTTCCTTGATCGGTGATGAAGGCCGTTTTCTCCTGATCATTCTTGTGCATCATAATTTGGTTGTATCCGGAGTACGCATCCATGAATGACAAGAGCTCGTTCCCCGCGGTTGCCTCGACTAGTTGGTCGATGCGTGGCAGGGGAAAGCTATCCTTTGGACATGCCTTGTTGAGATCGGTAAAATCGACACACACTCGCCACTTGCCGTTCTTTTTCTTAACCACTACAGGATTGCTCAGCCAGTCAGGATACTTAACCTCACGGATGGATCCAGCCTCG
>NC_025703.1:718666-720636 GCF_000633955.1 Camelina sativa
ACGAGGTGAATGCCGATCCCGGAGCCGTGTCGAGAGGATGCGCCGTCAACGTGCAGTGTCCACTTCTCCTCTCGCGGACAGCCGAACTCTAGCTCGGGGGGGAGTTCGATCAAGAAATCAGCGAGCACCTGAGATTTTGCACAAGTGCGGTTTTTATATTCGATGTCGTACTCGCTGAGTTCCACTGCCCACTTCGCCAGACGGCCCGATTGACTAGGGCTGTGGAGAATGGTTCGCAGGGGTTGGTTGGT
This sequence comes from Camelina sativa, assembly GCF_000633955.1. Classification (NCBI taxonomy): domain Eukaryota; kingdom Viridiplantae; phylum Streptophyta; class Magnoliopsida; order Brassicales; family Brassicaceae; genus Camelina; species Camelina sativa. Next base: position 718,918 of record NC_025703.1, read on the forward strand.
TAACACTTCAACAGTGTGGGATTGAAAATACGGCCGAAGATTTCTGGCCGAAATAACTACAGCATAAGCGAGTTTTTCCAACGTGGGATATCGGAGCTCGGCTCCGTCTAAGCTTTTACTCACATAGAAGATTGGGTGTTGTTCTCCTCTGTCCTCCTTGATTAGTACGCCACTGACCGCCGAACCGGAGACAGCGATGTACAGATATAGAGTTTCGCCCTGATCGGGCTTTGCTAGGACAGGGGGAGTAGCTAGGTAGTGCTTGAGTTCTTGGAAAGCAGACTCGCACTTCTCATCCCATTCGAACTTTTTGTTGCTACGAAGCAACTGGTAGAAAGGTAGACACTTATCGGTAGAGCGTGAAATAAATCTGTTCAGGGCAGCGATCCGCCCAGTGAGGCGCTGAACTTCTCGGGTGTTGCGTGGAGATGGAAGGTTGGTGAGCGCCGAAATTTGTTTCGGGTTAGCTTCGATACCTCTCTTCGTGACGAGGTATCCTAAGAATTCTCCAGAAGTCACGCCGAACGAACACTTGGCTGGGTTCAGCTTCATATTGTATCGGTTTAGCACTTCAAAACACTGAGCGAGATGCAAGACGTGATCAACGGCCTGGGTTGACTTGACCAGCATATCATCGATGTAAACTTCCATGGTTCGTCCGAGCTGCTCGGCAAACATGCGGTTGACGAGGCGCTGATAGGTTGCACCAGCGTTCTTGAGGCCGAATGGCATAACCTTGTAATAGTAAGTTCCTTGATCGGTGATGAAAGCCGTTTTCTCCTGATCGTTCTTGTGCATCATAATTTGGTTGTATCCTGAGTACGCATCCATGAATGACAAGAGCTCGTTCCCCGCGGTTGCCTCGACTAGTTGGTCGATGCGCGGCAGGGGAAAGCTATCCTTTGGACATGCCTTGTTGAGATCGGTAAAATCGACACACACTCGCCACTTGCCGTTCTTTTTCTTCACCACTACAGGATTGCTCAGCCAGTCAGGATACTTAACCTCACGGATGGATCCAGCCTCGAGTAATTTCTTGACCTCCTCGTTAACGGCGGCGGTACGTTCCGGTCCGAGCTTTCGACGCCTTTGTTTGATCGGTTTGAACGTCGAGTCCACATTGAGCTCGTGGCATGTTACATTTGGGTCGATGCCGGTCATACTGTTCATGCTCCATGCAAAGGTCGCTGCGTTCTGGCACAGGAACTTTACGAGCTCGTCCTTGATTGGTTGTGGTAGGTCGGCTCCGATTCCCACGCATCGAGTTGCGTCGGAAGAGTCAATGTTTACTTGGACGATTGATTCGGAGTTAGGGCGAACGCGACCGTCTGGGCGCTCGGCTGAGTCCGAAACGGTGAACGTCCGGGCGTGGCGTTGTTGACGCTCGATGATGAAGCAGGTTCGTGCTACCAGCGGGTCCCCTTGTAGTGTAAATATTCCTCTAGGAGTTGGGAACTTTACGCACTGGTGGTAAGTTGACGCCACGGCCTTCATCTTATGCAACCAAGGAGTGCCGAGGATGACGTTGTATACGATCGGCTTATCGACGATAGCAAAGTTGATGCAATGCATCTTCCCGCCCACATAGACCGGCAGCATGATCGTACCTTCCGTCATTACTGTATCGCCGTCGAATCCGGTGAGGGGTTGAACATCGTGTTCGGTGGTCCGCAAGTCTATTTCCATTTGAATGAGCACGTCTTTGAAAATGACGTTTAC
>NC_025703.1:722259-729383 GCF_000633955.1 Camelina sativa
CCGTCGATAAGCTTTGATAGAACGGACCGAGTCGCGGCAAGTCGCCAGACCACCCATGATCATGTTTATTCTTCGGCGTGGAGCCGGAGCGTTGGCATCCTCAGTTCGCTCGGGATTCCTTTTATGGGTTGGTGGGGGCGGAGGTAGAATTTCAGGTCTCGGTTGTGGTGCGGGAGCGGCGTTATATTGCTTGCTCGGGTTTTCGTTCTCAGGATTGAAGAAATGGTTATCCTTGTGAGCGGCTATTTGTCGTCGCTCGAGATCAACGTCAATATGGCCTTCTTTAAATTTGTCGAGCAATATTTGTTGGAGGGTGCGGCACTCTTCTGTTGAGTGTCCTGCTCGCTTGTGGTATTCGCAATATTTGTTGCCACCCTTTCCTGATGGGTCTCGGACCCACTTGTTATTCGAGGGCCTTGATGAAGATGCCTTGGGATCTTGATTACTAAGTGCAAACGTTTGGACTTTCTTTCCTTTGTCCAACTTGTCGGCGTATTCTTTGTCGAAGTGTTGTCGAGGCTCGTGATGCTCGTCTTGTGCCTTCTCTTTTCCTTTGGACGATTTAGGGGCCGGGGGTTCTGGACGGTTTGTCCTCGATGCCTTCTCTTCGTCTAACTCTATGTATCTGTTGCTGTGGTGTAGTGGTTATCACGTTTGCCTTACACGCAAACTTCAATCATAACTTCAATCATAACTTCCATCATAGCTTCCAAAAAGGCACCAAAAGGTCTTTTGACCATAGTTTGCAGAGTGAGAGACGACGGAGACGAATCAGCAGCAGCATTAACATCTTCATCCTCATCTTCAACCTCTACAGTAATATAGTAGGATACAGAAAACGGGTGTTGGGTATTCAATTTTGGTAAGCGTATGAACTTCAAGTTCCTATTGTGCTCAAAGTTGAACCAATGAACAGCCAACTGGCCGTAGAGAACCATTTCGGGAGGTGGTTGTTCTTCCTCCTTGTCCCCAAAATAAAATTGTAAGACTCCGATCAAACGTGGGACACGAACGTCACGATCGATATCGAAAAACTAAACCCCAAAAAAGAAAAAAAAAATACAAATTACAATATAGCCGCGGGGAGGAGGGGTAAGTAATATTTATAGGGGTTACCTACATACCTGAGAATCAAGGATTTGGTCGGGGTACCTTTCGTCTAGTTCTTCCTCTTCTTCACCTTCCTCTTCTTCTATTTGGCGTAAAAGATTGTAGCTTTCCTCAGCAGATAGATTCCGCATGTCCAACAACTGCGTCAGAGGTTTCCTGTTTTCGATTCGTTTAACAGCTTTTTCCTCAATCACTTTCTGATAGATACATACAACAACAAAGGAGGAGAGTGTGTGAGAAAGTTACAATCGCCATGGCCAAAAAAAAAAAGAAAAAAACAAGTAATACCTGACATGTGCATCGACCCACTACTTTATCATCGGAATCTAATACCCTCAACATAGAGAGGCATTGTTCGTCCGTTAGCTTTCCGCTTTCCAACATCCGCCGCAGAGTATCCGCCATCTTCTTCTTCTTTCGACGCACGTAGGGATTTCTTTCTGTGTTTATATAGGTCGGTCACTAGTTATATAAACCAAGTGGTAATGGGCCCAGTACCGGCCCGGACCATATGTATAGGGCTTCACACATTTTGGGCCCACCTACACGATTAAAGATCTGGTAAAGAATCAGCGAACACAAAAAGTCAAGAAAACAAGAATGTTGACAAATTCTAAAACGTTGTGGCTAAAACCGAAAACCTCAAAAAGTAAGAGGACCACAGTTTAAAAAATAAGTATAGTCGAAACCTTTTGTCTCCCTCAGAGGTTTTAGTCTAAAGCCCGAAACCATTTTCCTCTCTCTCGCCATTGCTGCTCCATCGATTCCATTCGTAAAAATCCAAACTTTTTTATTTGTTCAAATCAAAACCAAACACTACTGTTTTTGTACCTGAGATTGAAAAACAAAAACATGAGGTATCAATGGCGGTTGCTACTTTCTCGGAGCTACCGTTCATCACATCGTCTATTACTTTCTCATCAGTCCCAGTTCCAGGTAGTTTCCAATTCGACCCGATCTTTCTCTTCTTTCCTCCATGAGCTTTCTGGAGTTGCAACTTTGCAACAAAGACAGTGTCTTTATGCCTTGAGATCGCCACTGGGGAACTCTGTTTCCCGAAGTTTTTCAACTGAGCTTGTGATTAAAGAGAAACCTCCTGCTGAGGCTGTTGTGATTGATGTTTTTAGCAGATTGAAGGGTAAGGATGAGATTAGGAAAGAACTTGATTCGAATGGTATTGTGATTAGCCATGAGTTAGGACTAAGAGTTCTGAGGGAACTTGAATCAAGCCCTGATGTTGCGGTTAGGTTTTTCCAATGGGTTTTGGTGGCTTATCCTCGAAAGCTTTCCTCCAAAAGTTATAACACGATGCTGCGTATTCTTGGTGTTAATGGTCTTGTTCGTGAGTTTTGGGAACTTGTTGATGCTATGAAGAAGAAAGGACATGGTGTATCAGCTGGTGTTAGGGATAAAGTGGGTGAGAGGTTTCTAAAAGATGGTCTGGAAGGTGATTTGGAGAGGCTTAAAGAGATTTTTGCTTCAGGTTCTATAGATAATTCTGTGGACAAGGTTTGCAATAGGGTATGTAAGATTGTGATGAAGGAAGTGTGGGGTGCTGATGTGGAGAAGCAGCTAAGGGATTTGAGACTTGAGTTTCGAAGTGACCTGGTGAAGATGATTTTGGAAAAGCTTGACGTGGATCCGAGGAAAGGTTTGTTGTTCTTTAGGTGGATTGATGAGTCTGGCAATTTTAAGCATGATGAGAAGACGTATAATGCTATGGCTAGGGTTTTAGGGAAAGAGAAGTTTCTTGATAGGTTTCAACACATTATAGAAGAAACTAGGAGTGCTGGTTACGAGATGGAGATGGAGACTTATGTTCGGGTTTCAGCAAGGTTCTGTCAGACTAAAATGATTAGAGAAGCTGTTGAATTGTTCGAGTTTGCAATGGCGGGGGGTAGCAATACACCCACCCCGCACTGCTGCAGTTTACTACTCAAGAAAATTGTTACTGCGAATAAATTGGACATGGATTTGTTCTTAAGAACAGTGAAAGCGTATACTGATAAGGGCAACGTTTTGCCTGATTCTATGCTGCAGCATGTCCTCAAGTCGATGAGAAGCGTTGATAGGTTTGGACAGAGTAATGAGGTGTTGAAAGCGATGAACGAAGGTGGTTATCTTCCTAGCGGTGATCTGCAGAGTGTGATTGCTTCAGGACGAAGCCGTAAGGGCAAGAAAGATGAAGCCAATGAACTTGTCAACTTTATGGAAACCTCTGGAGATCATCTAGATGACAAAGCCATGGCGTCTTTAGTTGAAGGGCATTGTGATGCTAAAGATCTCGAAGAAGCTTCAGAGTGTTTCAAGAAGATGATTGGCAAAGAGGGAGTCTCTTATGCAGGTTATGCATTTGAGAAGCTGGTACTTGCTTATTGCAACAGTTTTAGGGCAAGAGATGCATATAAGGTTTTCACTGAGCTAGTGAAACAAAACCAGTTGAAACCTTGGCACAGTACATACAAAATCATGGTGAGGAATCTATTGATGAAGAAGGTAGCTAGAGATGGTGGGTTTGAAGAAGCTTTGAGTCTTCTACCTATGATGAAAAATCAAGGGTTCCCTCCTTTTGTGGATCCGTTCTTGGATTACTTGTCAAATAGTGGAACAAGCACTGAGGCTTTCGCTTTTCTCAAGGCTGTGACTTTAAAGAAGTTTCCATCTATTTCAATGGTTCTGCGTGTATTCGAAGCTATGTTGAAGTCTGGAAGGCATAGTGAAGCTCAGGAGTTGCTGTCTATGTCCCCAAGTTATATCCGTCGCAATGCAGAAGTTCTAGAACTCTTTAATTCCATGAAACCTGATAAATGTTCTTTAGAAAAACCTTTACCCGCTCCTGCTCAAATAGAAGCTTGAATCATTATTATAGGTTTTTGTTTGTGGACATGGGGATTAAAAAAGATTGGTCAGAGAATATTCGGCTTATACAAATCACTGTTTCTGCTCCAATTTTGCTTGCCTTATTCTGCATACTGATACTACTCTTCTATAACATAACTTGGTCTGTTCAGAGGAGAAAGAAATCGATCTATAAAGTTTTGCAAAATTTTTTTTGACCATTTCTCGATTTATGCGTGTCATCCTTGCGCAGGGGCCATGCTAATCTTCTCTGTATGGTTCCAATTTTATCAGATGTCCCCGAAGGTGACAATCAGTTAATGACTCGAGCGTTATATAAACCCTTTGGTTTACTTCCAAGTTTATCGATGTGGGGTTACGGAATAAACAAGAGAGAATTAATTATTTGGGCTTGTGGGCTTTTTGACAGGATGTCCCATCTTGAGTTTTATTGGGTTCGAAGAAAATATATTTACTTCTCTCTTTTTTTTTTTGGTAAAGCAGCGGGGAGAAGAAAATATATTAACTTCTCTCTTTATGTGTGTGTCTACACGTCCATATGGTTTCGTTCATAAATATTGTATTTTTTAATAAAAAGTTTCAAAAGTTTTTTAGCTTTTCAAGATTACAAGAATATCTATGAGTGTGTGTACTTAAGATTTGTTAAGTAAAGAAATCAATGATTTGTGTATAAAAGATTCTATAGTGATGACTGATGAACATGCACAAGTTGTAATACGAAAGCAGTGGGAGTGGCTCTCCGATCCCCTCGGTTATTTCAAATTAAATCTCCTCACGATCAGTAGAGCATTTTCTTTGATAACATATACATATGTATATATAAATACACAAAACCATATCGCGTTTTACAGTTGGTCATTTAATGATTAAACATTTTTGTCATTGCATGTTTAGATATATATGCGACGAGGCATTTACAAAGATGAATGTAAAAGACGTCAGGTGCATGCATCAAAACAGTAAACTTCATTACTGCAAAGAGTAATAAATGATAAAACTAACTTCATAACTAATGATCGTATATTAATGACTGCTCAACTTCGCTATGTATATACATATCGGACAATACAAAACAAAAGCTACCAAAATCTTTAGCATTGACATGCGTGTGCTTTCATCTTGCCCTTGAACAAACTCATATATACACGTACATACACATGTATATATGTAATATGTTTGTATTCGTATCGTATCGTAGTATTTATTAAACCAATCAATCACGTGAACAAATGAGCATCATCACACATCTTCTAATGATGTAAATCCTTCGCTTTTGTTCTTTGAGATATTTCCCAAGTCTTCTACTTTGTGATTTCTTCTCCTTTCTCTTCAAGTTCATGATGCCTTCCATATCTGTCGTCTGCGTCCTTAAGAGTCTGGTTTTATATATGATATACCAATGAGCGTATCGCAAATACCAAAAAGATGGTGAGATTTTGTATGACTAATCCTTTGAAAATATTTTTTTCGATTCTTTCCAAGCAGGAATCTTCTATGGATGTAGAGAGTGTGACTTTGTGAAGAGAGATGAGAGCTTTGGAAGATAAGTGATTTGATGGGGAAGATACTCGTTCGAATGAGTTTTTATAGGGAGAATCAATTTGTCTTCATTCTACAATTTAATAGATAAATTAATCATATGTATCTATCAGAGTATTAAAAATTTAATTATGTTCAGTGGATCAACCATATGAATAATAAAAATAATAATGCTCGAAAAATTATTATCATTTTTCATGGTTGAGTCACGTCACCAAACTTTACATAACAATGTGAAAATCCACCAACCAAGATACATTGGTCGGCCATTTGGTTGCATAACATATTCTTCTATGCAATATACTAACAAAAAAGTAATTATTTTAATCAGTAAAAATAGTATTATGTAATGAAAAACTAGTATATATATAATTTCCTTATATATATATTTTCTATATTCTTTTTTTTTTTTTTAAACATTGACCAGTTGGAGCCAATTTGCTTCAAATGAAATATACAGATCCCATAAAATGTGGATGCTTGAGTCATTTTTACTCGCAAATAAAAATACGACATTAATTTTTATAACATTAGGTTCGTTTGTCTATACTAAAATAGCTGGCAAATCATATATAAATAAATTAACTTGCAATATACCCTTTTTCAAAACAAAATAAAACCTAGTGTAACGATACATATAAAACTCAAAACCGTATTGATATCTAGTTCCATATGAATAACATACTGGTCAAACGTGCAAAAATGCACAAATATAATGGATATTTGATTCCTTCGCCGTTAAAACGAATATATTGAACTAGTTCCACTAGCAGTAACGAGTATCTAACATCTATTGCTCTTTTAAAATGGGTTAAAGTTGAAACTTCGATTTGAAATTTTTTTGCAATTTTTTTTACTATTATTAAGATAGTGTACCTTAAGAAAACTGCACTCGTTAAAGGTGCCTTAAGAAAGCAATAATCTAAAGAAACTTCGTAAGCTCAAATACCAAAAAATATTATACTGCTAAAAGCTGCCAAAGATTATGTATATGATACTTTTCATCAAACCCAACATAATTGGAACAAGATTAAGTTTTTATTTACTTGAAATTTTCGATTGTGAGCTTTTATATACAAATTTTACATAATAGCCGAAAACATAATCCCACATGTCTTTTCTCGTGTTCCACCACGAAATCAGCCGTAACTTGAACCTGGCCCTTGCTTCACACAGTTTCCAGTACTTAACCATTCATATAGTATTACGTACACAATCTCTCCATTTTGAATAGTTATATAATAAATTTAAATTAATTTGAGTTAATAACTGTTTTCAAATACCGAAACCTACATAGATATATTTTATCAGCGCCTCAATTCTTGAAAATTTGTTTTGTGTCCCCTACTATATTATAGTCCCGATTTTTCCCTATGGCATGCATGCTTCAAAAACAGAACATTTTGAACTTGTAAATATTGTTTGTTATATGTTCAACTACGTACACACAACACACACTGCATACCGTATTACGGCCGCGTACAGTCATTATAACCACAATCCATCGAAGTTTTGTTTTTTTTGTTTCTTTTATATATCAAGGAAAATAAAAGAAAACAATAATAACAATTTTAATATCTTATTATTTGAACAAAAAGACACAAGTCTTGAACTAA
>NC_025703.1:733372-745251 GCF_000633955.1 Camelina sativa
TGTATGACTAATCCTTTGAAAATATTGTTTTCAATTCTTTCCAAGCAGGAATCTTCTATGGATGTAGAGAGTGTGACTTTGTGAAGAGAGATGAGAGCTTTGGAAGATAAGTGATTTGATGGGGAAGATACTTGTTCGAATGAGTTTTTATAGGGAGAATCAATTTGTCTTCATTCTACAATTTAATAGATAAATTAATCATATGTATCTATCAGAGTATTAAAAATTTAATTATGTTCAGTGGATCAACCATATGAATAATAAAAATAATAATGCTCGAAAAATTATTATCATTTTTCATGGTTGAGTCACGTCACCAAACTTTACATAACAATGTGAAAATCCACCAACCAAGATACATTGGTCGGCCATTTGGTTGCATAACATATTCTTCTATGCAATATACTAACAAAAAAGTAATTATTTTAATCAGTAAAAATAGTATTATGTAATGAAAAACTAGTATATATATAATTTCCTTATATATATATTTTCTATATTCTTTTTTTTTTTTTTAAACATTGACCAGTTGGAGCCAATTTGCTTCAAATGAAATATACAGATCCCATAAAATGTGGATGCTTGAGTCATTTTTACTCGCAAATAAAAATACGACATTAATTTTTATAACATTAGGTTCGTTTGTCTATACTAAAATAGCTGGCAAATCATATATAAATAAATTAACTTGCAATATACCCTTTTTCAAAACAAAATAAAACCTAGTGTAACGATACATATAAAACTCAAAACCGTATTGATATCTAGTTCCATATGAATAACATACTGGTCAAACGTGCAAAAATGCACAAATATAATGGATATTTGATTCCTTCGCCGTTAAAACGAATATATTGAACTAGTTCCACTAGCAGTAACGAGTATCTAACATCTATTGCTCTTTTAAAATGGGTTAAAGTTGAAACTTCGATTTGAAATTTTTTTGCAATTTTTTTTACTATTATTAAGATAGTGTACCTTAAGAAAACTGCACTCGTTAAAGGTGCCTTAAGAAAGCAATAATCTAAAGAAACTTCGTAAGCTCAAATACCAAAAAATATTATACTGCTAAAAGCTGCCAAAGATTATGTATATGATACTTTTCATCAAACCCAACATAATTGGAACAAGATTAAGTTTTTATTTACTTGAAATTTTCGATTGTGAGCTTTTATATACAAATTTTACATAATAGCCGAAAACATAATCCCACATGTCTTTTCTCGTGTTCCACCACGAAATCAGCCGTAACTTGAACCTGGCCCTTGCTTCACACAGTTTCCAGTACTTAACCATTCATATAGTATTACGTACACAATCTCTCCATTTTGAATAGTTATATAATAAATTTAAATTAATTTGAGTTAATAACTGTTTTCAAATACCGAAACCTACATAGATATATTTTATCAGCGCCTCAATTCTTGAAAATTTGTTTTGTGTCCCCTACTATATTATAGTCCCGATTTTTCCCTATGGCATGCATGCTTCAAAAACAGAACATTTTGAACTTGTAAATATTGTTTGTTATATGTTCAACTACGTACACACAACACACACTGCATACCGTATTACGGCCGCGTACAGTCATTATAACCACAATCCATCGAAGTTTTGTTTTTTTTGTTTCTTTTATATATCAAGGAAAATAAAAGAAAACAATAATAACAATTTTAATATCTTATTATTTGAACAAAAAGACACAAGTCTTGAACTAATGTTGTCTTGGTAGTTCTTCTTGTTCAATTATTAAGAATTTCTGAAGTAAGATAACATAATAAAAATAGAGAAAGAAAACAAAACCTAACATAAAAATAAATAAATTAGAAGAAGCATGTGGAGCATGCTGCACGTGAAATTGGCATGGCTAAGGGTTTCTGTTTGGCATAACCTAGACAATTTTCGTTCAATTGTCCCCTTACTAATTAATTTACTAATACCAATACTCTAATTCGTTTCATTAGAAACCATTAACACGATAATTTTACCATATTCAATTATATGGCTTAATTAACAATGAAGTTGAAACACAATTAAGACTCACTAACCCGTATCTTGTTGCTGGTCTTGGATGATTCAAAAGATAGTGTCCGTAGTTAAAAACTTGTCCGGTGCAACGCACCAAGAAACAATTTCGACTTTGTAATTTTGGTTTACTAATCATTCGAACTAAGGCTGATTGGATTCTTGCTAATGAAGCATCCAATATCTTGGAACTAGTATTCTAGCTAGTAATCTAATCAAGATGCTTACATATACAAACATCGATGCATTATCCATCTATATTAATATTCCTTGACCCATACTTTTGTCCTTAGTGTATTTCTATGCGCCACTTTGAACACTTATTTAACTAAAAGTCTCCTAATCATTGTGGTACTTTAATTTTCTAATGAAATTTTGTTATTAGATAAAAAAATATAGACGATATGTCTCCAAACATTTTATCATAGAGGCTTAACGGGCCATTAAATAAAGAATTAACGGGCCTTAACAGGCTAAGTTATAACTTGCGATTAAGTAACTTTTTATGGACCCAATTGAGTTTTACTGGGCTTTAAATATCGTATACTTTTGTCAAAGAAATTTCGAAGCTATAAAAAAGTCAAAAACTGATGAACACGAAAGAGCAGAGATCTCCAAAGATCCTTACTTTGATTTGATTATTTCCTGTGTTTTCTCCGACCTATTCAGATGTATAAAGGTAGGCCTGGGCATTCGGTTAACCATTCGGTTTCGGTTCGGTTGTATTCGGTTTCGGTTATTTTGGATATAGTAATATAGTAACCATTTGGATATTTTTGAAATTTCGGTTCGGTTCGGTTCGGTTTCTTTCGGTTCGGTTTCGGTTTGGTTATTTAAATAAATAACCATAACTAACATAAATTATATTAACATTAACCAAATAAACCAAATATAACCAAAACTAACCGAATATAACCAAAATTAACCAAATATACAATAACAAAAATACAAAAAAGGGAAAAATATGGATTCAATTTTACAAAATAGTATTTAACTTTGTAAATTCAAAATAATAACATTTACATATATTGATTATTCAAAATATTTAATTGTTTTGAATCTAGAAATAATTTATATTTTAAGTTTATTTTATAGTTTGCATAATATTAAGTATATAATATTTGATATCTTCTAGGTTTTCGGATATTTCGGTTAACCATTTAATTGTCGGTTCGGTTCGGTTCGGTTTCGGTTAGTTTGGATATAGATTTTACTAACCATTCGGGTATTTGAAAAATTTCGGTTCGGTTCGGTTTGGTTTTTTTCGGTTCGGTTTCGGTCGGTTATTTGGTTATCGGTTATTTTGCCCAGCCCTATATAAAGGTTTCATCACAGACAAGACAACAATATAATGGCGATTGTATGATCATCATAGTGTGATGAGGAAGCTATCATAAAAGAGAAAGATAGAGTTTAATAAGATAAGAGCTGAAAGACCTATACAAAACTTGGATTTAGGTGCGGTAACACATAAAATAGTTACCATAAAATTCGAATGTCGAGTGTCCATGGAATTCAAATCTAACTCTTGTACCAAAAATAATAGCGGAATGTGTTAATTTTGCTTTCAGAGTAATTTAAATGAAAACATGGACCATAACTGAGATCAGATGATGAATGTGACATGATGATTATAACATGCACGTGGTTTACATATGCAACACAAAGCTACTCCCTCCCTTTTATTTGTCCACTTTTTTTGTTATTGTTGTTGTTGTTATCTTTGGAATGCTTAGAAAGAGAATTCCATATTTCATGCTATATATTGAAAACAACCATAAGCATTCATAGTGGGTTGGTCCATCACAACAATTCACATGTTACCTAGACCAAGCTCCTTAGAAATCAAAGATAACGTCCTGCTTAATCGATATCACATAGTTTGAAATGTTGTTTATATGTAATTCACTTTATACATAGTTGATTCTCTTGGTCTCTAAAACATAAAATTGACTTCCAAATATACATATGGACAGCGTTAGAGGTTTCAGCTAAAGAAGAGAAGCTGTTACAACAAAAGGTTAGGCATCAATCAATGAATGATAGATATGTCATTTTCATATTATTCTATTGTGATGAATTTCAGATATGTGGATATATAGGTAGGAGACTATGTTATCAACGATAAACATCTTATTCACTATATCTCACACATTCATAAATGAGACTATAAACATCAACTTCGCGTATCAACCCGGACTAACTCATAAGTGAATAGAACCAGCTGCCATAACTTTCAACTCATCCGTAGCTCATAAATAGTATGTAGTCGAGATTCGAGATTCGAGAATATTAATGTTTATAATAAAGAGAGCAATAACAGACTATGTACATACATACTCCTTTTCTTCTCTTTATATATAAGTTTTTAAAAAATTCAGACATGTTAATTATAAGATCAAATAAAATTTTCACACATGTAAATTATAAATTTTTCTATTTGCAATTTTTTTTTCAGTCAATTTGATAACAGTGAAAAATAGGCAAACATGTTAAATCAATCAATCTTGTCAGACTAATCAGTTCCATACTTGAAGTTTTAACTGTCACTATACAAATTAAAACATGAAAAAGAAACCAGAACTAATATAGATCATAACCTTTCGAGGAAAAATTGGAACAAGCCAAGTGAATTTGTTTACTATATATGGATTACACCCAAAAAGCAGAAGACAAAAAAGTTCAAACTTTATTGTGAGATTTTATTATATCTAAGTCATCCAATTATAGTTCAACATATAATTATCTTATAATATTTTTCAAGAGATATTATATTGAAATACCCTATATAACGAAACAAAATTAAAGATGAGTCAGAAAACTACAAAGCAAGTCAATATCTTAAGTGATAATAAAAAACCAAAAAAAAACTCAACGATGCCTTTAACATTCAAAGGTACATTGCCTCCCTCTCACAATCCTCCGTTGCTCTTTCATAGCAAAATATTCAGTTCTAATGGCTTTGCATGGCGAAGAGCTTGAGTTTAACTTTAACCTAAGAGAATTGACTCGAAAAGGTCATTTTCGCAGTCATGTAACTTGCGAAAATGGAATATCTAGAAGGTTCTCTGCCTCATGTGTCCGAAGCTTCAGAGAAGATCACAAGTCTTGTACAACAAACTTCACCATCCCTAGTACTCTGTCTTCTCCTGGCTACTCCCTCAAAGGTATATTAAATGTATAACCTCTCTTTATTATGATATATCTTGTTTCTTAGAAAAATGTTTTGTAATTTTGATATTTTTGTGACAGATGAGATTGACCCATCAGATTATTCCTTCACTAGTGCACTCAAGGGTAAGTTTCGAAGATTGAAACTTTTGAGAATTTCGACCTATTCTAAGCATTTGCTAATTTGAATAACTAATCAAACCATCGGGTGCTACGTCGTATTTATAGTAATTGTTGTCAATTAAGAAAAAGCTAAAAAGACAATTCTGCTAAAATCATTACGTTTCGATAAATCTTTGTTCAAATTTGAATCAACAACTAAGTCATTATATTACACTGTATTAGTTTGTTTATATATCATTGCTAATAATAAAAGGAAGCTCTGTTATACAAGAACAGAGAAAATACAATAATAACTTTTTAAAAAGTTTTGTTTTATTTGCTAAACAGCATTGCAAGCAAAAACAATGTACAAGAAGAAATGTGATTGGTTGAAACCAGAAGGGGTTGTTGAGCTAAACTCGAAATGGAACGAAGCAGAGAAGTACATCTGCAATCCTTTGTCTGGTGAAGTTCCTATAGAGTGTTTGTCTTCTAGAACCCTAAATTCAAGATCCTTCAGAAACTTATCCACCACGCATTCTCCTCCATTCACGATTTTGCCTTCCAATCATAATTTCAACAATCCAAGAACGATTAATACTCCTACCGTCAGAATCATTCATGAGGATTCTAGATCTCCATATCCTGTTCTTATCCAAGGTGATTGTTAATGATCTCGATTTATTTAATGGGTTTTTATTTATAACCAAAAAGAGTTTGGGGGTGTTTTTGAGCAGAAAAGAAAGTTGTGGGGTTGAAACGAGACGTGGGTGTCCAGAGTGCACCGGCCACGACGTCGCCGATCATGGAGAGATCAACGAAAAGACAGGTGGAAGATGATGATTCGCCGGTTGAGTATGCACTAAAGTTGAAAGCTCAACAAGAGGTACACATATGTTCAATTTTGCTATGATAATTCTTGATTTAACACAACACATTCATTATTAATTTAAACATTTTTATAAAATTTGGGTCGATAATCAAATGCTCTTACTGTATATAAGTATAACTCGTGATATAATCAACGGTAACATAGACAACTAGTACAAGATTCTTCTCTCTCAAAAAGAAGCGTTTTAAAAGTAAAATTTTGTCTAAGAAAAAAAAAGTTACTTTTATGTTAAACATGTTTAGATTAAATTTGGAAAGGGGCATCATACTCATTTAGTTATGCCCTTTGAGAACAATATTAACTTAGTAACAATGATTATCAATTCTGGTACTACGATTTTGCATTGGGCCATTCGAAATAATTGAAATCATGTAAATAAAGGTACTGTACGTAATCATTGCATAAAACTTTGAATTCGTTTGTGCAATTAGATTCTTTCACAGATAAGAGAACACAAACTACATGAATGCTCAGTGTATAATTTTCGTTTTTTTAATCATAGAGTAGACAGTGATGAGACTCCACGTTTTGTTTGTTTATACATAAAAATACTGTATCCCTTTTGAGATGTGTCTTCTTCATGATATTTTGATTATAAAAATGACAAATGGTGATACAATACGTTGATAGTAGTATCCATCATAGAAAACACAGAATCGTCCAACTTCGATTTTCTAATTATTTCATGAAAAATCTTCTATTGGACCCCATGTTATGATTTTGTGTAGTCTACATTGAAAAGGCTTAATATATATATATGTGCACGTTTGTATATATACCCAAAGATACTTTTACGAGTTGAACCATTCAACCAATAACAGTTTTTTTATAGTGATTAACCCACCTGATTAGTTGCTTATGTTGACGGGTGTTTTCAGGATTTGAAGGATGTCAAGTCAGAAGAAGAAAAGGAGCAAAATATGATAAGGAAAGAAATCGAAGAAGACGATAGAGAGAAGGAGACAAAAAAGAAAAGAGGAAGTAGGTGTTTCTCCTGGATGAGGAAAATGCATAGACAACCAAGAAAATCCAAATGCATCTTTCACATTTGTCTACCTCATCTTATCAATACTACTTGTTGAACCAATAATATTCTAGTAAGAAATAAAAGAAAGACCATCATTGGTTTACACAATAATAATGTAGCACTGGTTTCAACATCATATGCTTGTGTCTCTCTCCATTTTTTACTTGGTGTATTTGAAGTATGTAACTTCATATTATATGAAATTTATTGAAGTTTTTTCGTTGGTACACGTTACATGTTTTTAAATTTTGTTTTATAAGATTGTAAAAGACAACTTTTTTGTTCAAGTTTTTTTGTTTTTAACAAACTAAGGACTCTGGCATTACCAATATCTCCCACTATCAAAATTATTTGTAAAATTTTCCTTGAAATCAAAATTACTCTTACAAAAAGATTATTTCATAGGGAAATAAGCATGTTTTTGCCCCTTTCCTTTTTATAAATTACATACTCTCCTTTTGCCATCCTTAGTATGAATCACATTGCTTTTCTTCTCTTCATAACTTGTTCATTGACTGGTATGCCATTGAGGATCAAATATCATCGGACTTCCATTCAACAACTGCAAGAGTGTGGCGGCCACCACAAGCGATCGACTTAGCTGACCATTTTCCTTCTTCTTCTTCGTCGGCATGATTAAAGCTTCCTTCAGGTGGAGGTATCATTATAGGTAATTCCAATGGTTGTCCTGTTGTTACTTTCCTTCCATATCCAAGTCTACCATGATCTCCTCTACCAAACTGATCCAAAAGAGAAACATGATCAGAGAGGGACGAATGTTTTTATAAGGCTTCAGGACTAAACCCGAAAGCAGTTTTCTTGGTTTGAAGGGACTAACCGAGAAGATTCTGCCATCTCTTGTCAAAGCAACTGAATGTGTTCCCCCACAAGAAACCTAATTTTTTAGGAAAGAAGAGATCTCAAGATTATTAAAAGTTAAATGCTTTACCTGAATGATAGATCACTCACTGAAGTTTGAAGCATTACTTACCTGAATTATATCTTCTTCAGATAGAAGATTTACTTTCTGTGGAACCATTTTGCTGCTCTTGTCATTGTCACCGAACCCTAGTCTTCCGTGCTCTCCTCTTCCCCAACCATACACCTAAGAATCAGAAGACCAATTAATCATATCTACCACATGGTGAGAATGAGAATGAGAAGAGAAGGGAATATAGAAACTTTGAGAATGAGTTATTCTACTACCTCTCCTGTATCGGTTAAAGCCGTTGAATGCCACCCACCAGCAGCAATATCGACCTANTACATACTCTCCTTTTGCCATCCTTAGTATGAATCACATTGCTTTTCTTCTCTTCATAACTTGTTCATTGACTGGTATGCCATTGAGGATCAAATATCATCGGACTTCCATTCAACAACTGCAAGAGTGTGGCGGCCACCACAAGCGATCGACTTAGCTGACCATTTTCCTTCTTCTTCTTCGTCGGCATGATTAAAGCTTCCTTCAGGTGGAGGTATCATTATAGGTAATTCCAATGGTTGTCCTGTTGTTACTTTCCTTCCATATCCAAGTCTACCATGATCTCCTCTACCAAACTGATCCAAAAGAGAAACATGATCAGAGAGGGACGAATGTTTTTATAAGGCTTCAGGACTAAACCCGAAAGCAGTTTTCTTGGTTTGAAGGGACTAACCGAGAAGATTCTGCCATCTCTTGTCAAAGCAACTGAATGTGTTCCCCCACAAGAAACCTAATTTTTTAGGAAAGAAGAGATCTCAAGATTATTAAAAGTTAAATGCTTTACCTGAATGATAGATCACTCACTGAAGTTTGAAGCATTACTTACCTGAATTATATCTTCTTCAGATAGAAGATTTACTTTCTGTGGAACCATTTTGCTGCTCTTGTCATTGTCACCGAACCCTAGTCTTCCGTGCTCTCCTCTTCCCCAACCATACACCTAAGAATCAGAAGACCAATTAATCATATCTACCACATGGTGAGAATGAGAATGAGAAGAGAAGGGAATATAGAAACTTTGAGAATGAGTTATTCTACTACCTCTCCTGTATCGGTTAAAGCCGTTGAATGCCACCCACCAGCAGCAATATCGACCTACAGATGCGTTTCACAACATCAGAATCACTTTTTACAAGTTTAATGGGTATAAATAGGAATCAAGAAAAGGGAAAAAAAGCCGAACCAAAGTGAGATCATCAAGGCCTTGGACTGGAACAGGATGAGATGTTGGCTGGGTGTCACCGGTTCCAAGATGTCCGTATTCGTTATTACCCCATGCCAATAATCTGCCACCTTCTTCAAGAGCCAGATTATGAAATGCTCCAACAGCGATAAGACGAACATATTCAAGACCTTGAACTCTTACAGGAACAGATATTTGTTTTCTGTAATTTGGAGGAAACCAAACTCAACACTCAAGTAATAGCTTAAGAATGCACAAAATGAATGCTATTGATATGAGTTTAATTGTTCTCTATATACATGTCACCAGGAGGCCAAGGTTGACCCCAAGTCCACACATGACCTTCACGTGTCAGAACCACCGAGTGAGTACCACCTGCAGCTACCTGTTCAGAAAATTAGACCTCAAATGGTTTATTCATACATCAACATCAAAGAGTAGAAACACAGATTTAGTTTTGAGGCAATGCAGAGAGGTTTTAGAATTAGAATACAAGCAAGTTTACCTGTCGGACTGTAAGTTTCGGGGCACAACGCTTAGGTATCACAATATCTCTTCGCACGGGCCTACCCATCTCGTCTTTTAAAGGCTCTTCACCACATTGTCCATACTCATTCCCACCTACGTGCATTTCATAATCAATTTCAATAGGTTTCAACAAGCAAAACATATAGAGAGAATGAAACAATAACACAGGTGTTACCCCACGCATATGCTCGGCCCTGATCATTAACAGCTAAACAATGCCAACCACCAATTGCTGCCTATTAAAATAACAGTACATTTTAAAGGTATTCATTACAAAACAATACATTCAAAGGTAAAAACTAAAAACACTAAACAGTAACGAAATTCACAATAGATTAGTAGAAGAAGAAAAAAAAAAAGATCAAACCTGAGTGATCTTGACATTGGCAAGAGCCTTAACTCGACTAGGGATGTTTTCTGTTTTTGTTTCTGGTGGGTGTCCTAATGTACCTCTTTGATTCCAACCCCATGTAAACATCTGAGACCAGTTCAAACAACCATGTAACATAACTTAGTGAAATAGAGCTTTTAAAATCTTAACTTGGCCAATTCAAGTCACCAAAAGTACTGAAATAAGAACCAGAATCAGACCAATTCCATGATAACAAAACCAAAACCTGTTAAAGAAAACAACTTTGAGCTATTGGCCAACTTCTAATAAAGATTCACAGCTAGGAGACTTTTCAAACAACAGGGGAAGACAAATAAACAAACCATGTTTCTAGTTCCTTCAAATCTTAAGAGAACTTGTAAAACCAAACAGTAAACGCCCTCTTCTTTTTTGGCTATAACAGATAAATATGAGCTCCCCTAATACATAAAAGACCAAATTAAAACAAGACAAATCTCATTCCAATGAATATTCGGATAGTACCGTGCCATCATCGCAAATGGCGAGGGAGTTACGGCTACCAGAGACAACGGAGCGAACAGAGTAAGGCTCAAGAGCTTTAACGACACAAGCCCATTCCTTGTCTTCGTTGGTACCAATTCCTAGTTGCCCATCTTNTTCACCACATTGTCCATACTCATTCCCACCTACGTGCATTTCATAATCAATTTCAATAGGTTTCAACAAGCAAAACATATAGAGAGAATGAAACAATAACACAGGTGTTACCCCACGCATATGCTCGGCCCTGATCATTAACAGCTAAACAATGCCAACCACCAATTGCTGCCTATTAAAATAACAGTACATTTTAAAGGTATTCATTACAAAACAATACATTCAAAGGTAAAAACTAAAAACACTAAACAGTAACGAAATTCACAATAGATTAGTAGAAGAAGAAAAAAAAAAAGATCAAACCTGAGTGATCTTGACATTGGCAAGAGCCTTAACTCGACTAGGGATGTTTTCTGTTTTTGTTTCTGGTGGGTGTCCTAATGTACCTCTTTGATTCCAACCCCATGTAAACATCTGAGACCAGTTCAAAAAACCATGTAACATAACTTAGTGAAATAGAGCTTTTAAAATCTTAACTTGGCCAATTCAAGTCACCAAAAGTACTGAAATAAGAACCAGAATCAGACCAATTCCATGATAACAAAACCAAAACCTGTTAAAGAAAACAACTTTGAGCTATTGGCCAACTTCTAATAAAGATTCACAGCTAGGAGACTTTTCAAACAACAGGGGAAGACAAATAAACAAACCATGTTTCTAGTTCCTTCAAATCTTAAGAGAACTTGTAAAACCAAACAGTAAACGCCCTCTTCTTTTTTGGCTATAACAGATAAATATGAGCTCCCCTAATACATAAAAGACCAAATTAAAACAAGACAAATCTCATTCCAATGAATATTCGGATAGTACCGTGCCATCATCGCAAATGGCGAGGGAGTTACGGCTACCAGAGACAACGGAGCGAACAGAGTAAGGCTCAAGAGCTTTAACGACACAAGCCCATTCCTTGTCTTCGTTGGTACCAATTCCTAGTTGCCCATCTTCTCCAGAGCCCCT
>NC_025703.1:747096-779228 GCF_000633955.1 Camelina sativa
CAAATC
The DNA here is from genome assembly GCF_000633955.1 of Camelina sativa. Lineage (NCBI taxonomy): Eukaryota > Viridiplantae > Streptophyta > Magnoliopsida > Brassicales > Brassicaceae > Camelina > Camelina sativa. Next base: position 747,103 of record NC_025703.1, read on the forward strand.
TTAAGAGAACTTGTAAAACCAAACAGTAAACGCCCTCTTCTTTTTTGGCTATAACAGATAAATATGAGCTCCCCTAATACATAAAAGACCAAATTAAAACAAGACAAATCTCATTCCAATGAATATTCGGATAGTACCGTGCCATCATCGCAAATGGCGAGGGAGTTACGGCTACCAGAGACAACGGAGCGAACAGAGTAAGGCTCAAGAGCTTTAACGACACAAGCCCATTCCTTGTCTTCGTTGGTACCAATTCCTAGTTGCCCATCTTCTCCAGAGCCCCTGAAAAGCAAAAAAAAAAAAACAAGAAGATAACAAGATAGAGTGAGAGACCAAGTACTAACAAAAGCGAGTGAAAAAAAAAATCGAAACTTTGATAAGTAGAGAGAGTTGTGAAGAGAATAGTATTAGACCAGGCTATGATTGAAGTAGCTGAAACCATTTGAGAAAGAGAGAGAGACGAGAGAGGAGAGAGAGAAGGTGAATGAATGCACAAAGACAAGCGGAAAAAAGCAAAGCAGTGGGATTCGAGGAGGGGGATGGTAATAATAATAGCGATGTGTGTTTTTATGTTAAGTATGTGTCTAATTACTTAATTAATACTAATAGGAATAATATTCTTTTTTTTTTTCAACAAAAGAATCAGCTCAAACGAGCCAATTAGAAAGAAAATTGTCTATAAACAAAACATGAAGCGGAGACACACGCGCTTGGCGTGCTAAAGAATCCGCTCGTAATAGGAATAATATTCATAATCACTAAAAACATTTATTTGCGTATATTCGTATTTCAAAAAGGTAAATGCTCAATTAAACTATTGATTTTAGCATATGTGTTCGGAGTTATTGACGAGATTTTTTTCAGTTTCTAGTAATGTTAGTTGAATATACTCCTCCATTTCAAAATATTAAGCAAAACAAGCAGATTAAGAAATCTTTACTTTTAACAAGTTCAACCAATTAGAAACAATACTGCATAATATAAAATACTAAACTAATCTAAAAGTTGCATTAAAATTTGAAAACATACTATATTATGAAACAACAAATTTCTCTAAAACATCTTATATTTTGAAACAGAGAGAGTAAAAAAATTCTATACAAAATATAAATACACGTATGGGAAACATGAATAAAAAAGGAACAACAGAAAATGATAAATAAAGACAATAAATTTAAATGTATCATGTATGGAAAGAGACCCATGAGTGTTACTACTGCACAAAAGGAAAATAAATTATGACATGAAGAATAATGCTTTGCCCAAAAAAAAAAAAAAAAGACATTTTGGAAATTATTTTTGTTCTATTGTCTCACGATTCTTTAAAGATGAATTAAAATAGTTTTGTTTCTTCTTTCTTCACTCCTTAAGTACTTAACAAGCAATATCGCGAGAATCAGCGATCAGGAGCTTTTTAAAAGCCAACCAACTAAAGAAAAGAGAACAGAGGTTTTTAAGTTTTCTAAGAGAATATCAAATAATGATCTTTCTCGCTGCTACTACAAACCCCAATAATAATCATATCATATGTTTTTGGAAACTAAAGCCAAATCCGTACCATTACATACTTAGAAACATCTCTTCCTCTCTACCATCTGGTCAATGCCCTGTCTCTGCTGGTTTCCCCTCTTCCGGCTCATGTTTTGACGCCTCCTTGATCTCATCACCACCCACCTCATCCTGAAAATGAGCAACACATCAGCGTTTAGTCGAAATCTCTCGGTAAAGAAGCTTAGATTGCGAGGATATGGGTTAATGGGAAGAACAATTCAAGGAGGGAGACAAAAGCTTACATTGATGTCAGAAGTCCAGAGGGTCAAATTGTCACGGAGAAGTTGCATTATCAGTGTACTGTCTTTGTATGATTCTTCTCCTAATGTATCCAGCTCAGAAATGGCCTCATCAAAAGCCTGCGAAAAAAAAACAATATTAAGCAATCTTGAACAAGTGTTAAAAAGTCTGAAAGTACCATAACATCCCGTAGGGTAAAAACAAACCTGTTTTGCAAGACTGCAAGCACGATCAGGTGAGCTGAGAATCTCATAGTAGAAGACAGAGAAGTTAAGAGCAAGTCCCAGTCTAATCGGATGAGTAGGAGCTAACTCAGCAAGTGCAATATCCTGCATTATAAGAAAAAGGACATATGTAAAAGCATTCATCAATACAACCCCCTTGACTGGTCTCAAGCAGCAAATTTAGATAGATGTTCAAACTTAAAAGAGTTTGTACCTGAGCTGACTTGTAAGCAACAAGGGTACTCTCTGCAGATTCCTTCCGATCAGCACCAGTCTTAAACTCAGCAAGGTACCTGTGGTAATCACCTTTCATTTTGAGGTAAAAGACTTTGGACTCAGGCAAAGATGCAGTTGGAACAAGGTGAGAATCCAAAAGATTCAATATTCCATCACAGATTCTGTTAAGTTCGGTTTCGATCTTTCCTCTGTAGTTCTTGATAATCGAAACATGATCATCGTTGCCTCTGCTTTCTTCCTTTTGTTCAATGGAAGATATGATCCTCCAGGAAGCTCTCCTAGCACCAATAACGTTCTTGTAAGCAACAGACAAGAGGTTTCTCTCTTCCACAGTAAGCTCATCGGTGTCAACAGTCTTTGCGACTTTCTCCATGAACTCAACCATTTCCTCATAACGTTCAGCTTGCTCAGCTAACTTGGCTAAGTACACATTCTCTTCCCTCAAAGACGACATCTTCTGTGTTATTAGATCCTGTTTTTTCAAAATCCATTAACAAAATTTTATGAGCATCACCACTGTATATACCAACATAATTCCCAATAAATTACGAAAATCACAAAAGAGAACAACGGTTTCGTGTTTTCAACCATTTTCTCGTACGGATCAATCCTCAATTACGAAAAAGCATAAAAGGAACAATATGCCGACAGATAAACACAAGACCTAGAAATAAACCTAGATTATGCCAGATCTCGAAATAACAAGGAACACATACGATACAAAGATACGAAGTCGAGGAAACAAAAACATGAACGAGCAACACAAGAATGGTTCGTCGAGCAGAGAGAGAGAGACCAGATCCGGGGAGCTTACCGTGGGGGGGATTTTGGAATTAGGGATTGTCGAATTCGAAGCTTGTGAGTCTTGTGACTTTGTGAAGGGGGGAAGTGAGAAATTAGGGGGAAAAAGGGAAGAAGAGACTGGGCTTTGATTTTTGGAGAAAGTAAAGAAGAAAAAGGCCCAATAATAATTCGACAAGTGTCTAACGGTGTTGACCCGTCAAAGACTTTAAATAAACGTGAAAAATAATATTTTTACACATGGATTGGGCCCTGATTCCATTTATAGGATAAAAAGTCATTAAAGAGTTTGTATGCCGTGCATTGTTGGTAATTTGACTATATTGTGTTTTCAAATAAATTTGGTTCTATTTCCGTCGAATTTGAGAAATCATAAAATTTGAGAAGAAAAACGAATTACTTTAATTTCGGCTTTCACATTGATGTTCGACACAAATTTCTTCAAATGTTCACAATACACTATAATCCTCTGTATATTAATAAAGAAACATTTTGTTGAAAATGTTGATATGTTATCCCGTAGCAATTTAAAGATTTAATAACTTAAGATAAACAATTTACAAAAATAAATCGTTTAATTTATTAAATTTACTATTAAAACATATAAAGAAATCTTTATTTCATTATTATTTACACAAATGTGTCATTAGAATATATAAAGTAATGTTTATTTTTGTTAGTTTTTAAAATGAAAGACTTCATCAACTATTAAAAAAATAAAATATAGTTAATAATTTAATTATCATTTTATAACATATTTAATTATGTAAAGTAAATTACATTTCATAAATTATTAAAAACTTATTCATCTATTTAACTTTTTGAAATACAAAACTTATTCTTCGATTTAAAAATATTTGATAACTATTCAAGTATTCCCTCTGTTTTACAATAAATGTTATTTTGACACATTTCACACAAATTAAAAAAATATTAAAAGATTCATATATATACTTATTTAATAAATGTTTAATGGGTTAGTTTAGTCATAGATTAAGGGTAAAACTATAAAATCTAATGAAAAGATGCATTGAAAAAATAAAATAGTACATTGGAAATGTAAAATGACACTCTTTGTAAACAAATATAAAATTCTAAAATGACAATCTTTATGAAACAAAAGAGTATATACTAAAATTAATTATTAAAATAATCTTATAAATAAATAACATTATCACAATTATCACAATAATTAACATTATTTTCCACAATTCACCGGAGAAATATATTATTTATACAAAATAATTAATTGTAAATTTGAATTAAAAAAAATATGTGTAAAACTATTATTATGACACATTAAATTCCAAATAATAATTTTATTTGAGTCGATTTATCTCGCATATATTGCAGATTATTACCTAGTTGTACATTAAGACCGATTAATAAAAAAAACAAATCGATTGGTACAATCACATACAAGTTGAGTCGAATTGATTGACTTTAGATGATGGCAAGGGATATACCGAGTTATAGAATATGTGTGTCGTTATCTCGATAATATAAACTCAAGACGTAAAGGATATATATACGAAAGAAAATATATAACCTGTCATAAAAATAGGAGATAAATATATATAACTTGTCGTAATTTTTTATTTTATTTTTAAAGAGAGATTAAAGCATAGATGTGCATACATGTTTTGTATAGTGTGGTTTAGTTGAATAAAAATAGGAGATAAATATAGAAATGAGGGCCGCAAGTCCAAGCAAGGCAAACTTGAACTTAAACTTCTAGGGACATCCGATACCCGCACACTTCATTTTTACTTGGTTCCGAAGCAGCAAAAGTTGTAGTTGAATTTGGCAGAAGTTGAGCATCTTAGAATTCATTTTGTCGACTCTTTCGGTATATTGAGCTTTTCTAAGTATATCCCACGACGTGACCTCTGAACACTCTTGAACCAATACACGTGCTTCATTTAATAAATCCTTGAATTTCTTCAGTTCCTCAACATCTACACCTTGAAGCAGTTCGATCTCTAAGATTATTCGAAGCAACTCCTCCAACGTTGATGCGAGCTCCTCAGATAGAGTTTTGAACCTAAACACCTTCTTAGTCTCTATAATCACCAGTAACACGAGAGCAGAGACCTCAGCTTCCCCAGCAGCACTTGGTTCGAGTTCATTCACCTCGAAATCCCCATGACTCAAATTCAACTAGCCAAAACCATCAATCAACATATCAGAAATTGGTTATTTACTCTCTAGGACTCGAGCTCAACCATGCATGAAGACCAAGTCCGTCTTTGGTTTTAGCACGAGAGGAAACTTTTGGACAATTCGTAAAACAACACACTTTTAAGTTTATGTTCCAAACATATATAGTAACATAACATTACAAGTTTTTTTTCCAAAAAAAAAATATCAAAAAAGTTTTTTTTTCCCCCAAGAATAACACAAATTCAGGATATTTTCCACTAATTTTTCGGTTTTCTATTATTATAAATTGTTTTAATTTAAAATTTAAAAATTTATAGAAGGTTACATATTACTCAGTACTCACCTTGTTTCCAATCACTCCTCCCAGGAGTTCAGAGACCCCAGCTCCTACAGCTCCCACAACAGCAGATACTGCTTCAAATTTACTCTCCATGTTCGTAATCGGCTGTTGGTTCATACAACTTTTAGTGGCTTCCATCGTAACCATAGACTCCAACTGGTTCCTAAGCTGGATAAGCTGTACTTGAAACTGGCAGAACATGAACATCTTCTCCTTGATATTCTTGACTCTTCTGGCATATACAGATTTATCGATTAAATCCCACTTCTTGATGACTGAACACTTCTCAACCAGTACACGAGCATCATCTATTGTGGCCTTGAGATTCTTTAGTTCCCCAACACCACGCATCGACTCGATCTCTGTGACTACCGGAAGCAATGCCTGCACGGTTGATGCGAGATCCTCACATACAGAACTGAACGAGCACACCATCTTAACCTCTTCAAGCAAAAGTGTCATGAACGAAGTAAGTGGAAGATGCATCCTTGATTCAGATAAAGCTCACAAAGTTGTACGATAGTAATAATTTTTTATCTCTCTTGAAGTGGAGTGCTTTTTGGCAATGTGGGTAAGGGTAAGTATATGTATAGCTAATATTTATAGCTCTACTAAGGTCTTTCATGGGTTTACGGTCATAAGACGTTAATGCTTCTTCCTCCCACTTTCCTTCCTTATTAATACTTCCAAAAATGATAGACTTTAACCTCTCGATTAGAGAACAAAGTCTATACGCGTATTTAAGAACTACTATTCCAAAAACTTCCAAAACGTATTGTCTTTGTTTAAGCAAATGTGTCTAGAGAGCAAAGTTATTCCAACAGTTAATAATTCCCAACAGTTGTTTATGTAAATTAAGCAAAAGTGTTAGAGAACAAACGTATCAACTGTTGGAATAACTGTTGGGAATTATTAACTGTTGGAATAACTTTGCTCTCTAGACACATTTGCTTAAACAAAGACAATACGTTTTGGAAGTTTTTGGAATAGTAGTTCTTAAATACGCGTATAGACTTTGTTCTCTAATCGAGAGGTTAAAGTCTATCATTTTTGGAAGTATTGATAAGGAAGGAAAGTGGGAGGAAGAAGCATTAACGTCTTATCACCGTAAACCCATGAAAGACCTTAAGGGTAAGATTTTCAATTTTTCGACCTTAGATTCATCGGATCTCTAAAGTTTAGCTTCTACATTTGGGTGTAATCAATCCCAATTTTGATTATTTTCGAACAAAATCGGAAGAACCCTAGAGTTTCTGGGTAATTTCTAATTATTGCAATCTGAAATTGATCTGTTAGAGAGAACAAAGGGAATGACAAATCGAGGCAACGACAATTAGAGGGAGAAGAGGAGGAAGAAGAGAGATAACCGGTTTAATTTTTGGTATGATATGGTTAACAGAAAACCGAATTTTTTTATATTAAAAGTTAATAATTAATTAGATAACCGGTTTAAAATTGGAATTTTGATTTTGTTGAAAAATAGCAAGAATATAACAACACTTATTACTTTGGGTTTTAAATGACACGTTTTTATTATTTCGTCTATTTTTATTCTAATCCAAAATAATTGGGTATAAACGTCTAAATAAAAATAATATTCAATTTTTTTTGTCATTTTTCTCTATTTTGTTTTATACAAACAAATTTTAAGTCTCAAACAATAATTATACTCATAATATTTTATTTAAATCGATTTATCACGGCGAATTGGTACATAGTTAGGGTTATACAAGATTAGAATGTTGTGGTTGAGATTACTTTACAATTAATTTCTCTATTTTTTTCAGAATTCGCTCATATTATTCAGTTTCGATTCAAACATTCATCCTTACTGAAAACAATGATGCATGCCTACTACAAACAAGAGTATATTAGTCCTTAGAAACCAACCACTCTCAAGATATACATCATGTTTTTGTGATACAAAAAGTTAGATCCAAAATTATCTAATGACAAACAAAAGATAACAAGTAAAAAAGAAATACTCAAAAAGAAATAATATTTCACATACTAATGCTCAAAATACCAAAGGAAAAAAACTAAACCAAGTAGAAAGTAAAAAATTGGAAAACAAAGAGACGAGTCTTTTTAAGTAGGCTTCCTCATATTTCTTCCTGCACGAATCACTTCATCCACTAATAGCAACTGCGAAGCAATGACCGGCCTGCAAAATATAACCAAACAACCGTTTTAACTGCCTGACAACTGAATTAAAGACTCCATTATTTTTAAATGCCAAATTTTAGCGTTGAGTTGCCATTTTGGCTTCGCACATACCCTGAATTGATAAGTTGGCGCTTCACTGAGTAATTGTCGAAAATTCCAGCAAGCAGAGGGTCTACGGGTTCTCCATCCTGTAGGTTTAGTCCCACAACGTTTCCTTTATCATGCTCACTCTGTATAAACATTAAAATCCAGTAAATAAACCTAAACAGAATCTTTAATAGAGCATAATCGATAGTGGCAGATGAGGAAAACACAAGTCTAATACCGTTAGAGAAATGATAACGTCTTGAGTGTCAATCCCAGCATTTTCGGCGAGTGTCTTGGGTACCACGAGAAGGGCGTTGGCAAAAGCTTCAACACCAAGTTGAGCACGCTGCAATTTGCCCACAATTAACATTAGCAACCGGAAAAAAATAAGAACTGGTATTGGAGCAAAGGGAATTTACTTTATACTTACCCCTTGAACGGTTTTCTTGACTTCATTGATCAAGTGTTGTCTTGCTGCAACTTCAAAAGCTCCAGCTCCCTACGGAAAGAGACAGATGTCAATAAACCAAAACAATCACACTGAAGTAGCAATATATTTAATCCTTGTAGACAAGAAGGTACTTACTAATACGACACACTCATCTTCTAAGGTATTCTTCACTGATCTTAAACCATCACGGACAGCGTCTTTAATTTGAGCAATAGTGTGGTCGTTAGGCCCTATAAAAAGAAAACAAATTTAAATCATAGATGATCAGTGACCAGGCGTATAAAATTAAGCAAAATAGACCTTAGCTGCCAAGAGATAAAAGATATGCCCTTTGTACCTTTTATGAGGATAGTACATGAATGAGGATTCTTCACTTGCTCGACAAATGTATACTTCTCCTCTCCAAGAACATGCTCATAAACAAGTCCAGCCCAACCAAGAGAATCGGCGGTCAAATCATCAACTGAGTTCACAGCTTCTCCACCACATGCCAAAACCAAACGTTCCATGTTCCTCCTCTTTGCTCTTCTAAGGGCGATTATCTGGAGATACACATTCAACATATATAAGGAAACGGAAATATAATTCGGCTGTAAGCCTGTAACAACTTGTAGACACGAGAAACCGAGTACAAGACAAGAAACAAGCTTATTACAAGAACCAGGCATCTGCATCTAGGTGAATACTCTTAGTGGATAACCTTTTCTCTATTTGGTTTAAAATCATTTTGTCTTTACATTAAATTAGTTCACTTGATTTCACAATATTTTTCTAGATTTTCTATACTTTTCTAGCAATCAGATGCTGAAAAAAGAAAAAACTAATCATAGCTTACCCCTTCTCGAGCAAGAAGATCCAATGACGGGGGATCAATACCCTTTTGATTTATGATAACAAAGCTGTTATCATTACCAGCACACACCTGCAAGAGAAGAAGAACAAGTAAATATCTGAAAGAATACAGCATATGGCTTGGAGGTAGTAGCGGTTTCAAACTCACCTTGTTCTTCAGCTCAATAATTTTCTGAACTCTTTCATCAACGGAACGTCGCTCAGCAGTAACCATGGCTTCCCTCTGTTCCGCATTTGAGTAGAAAAATCCTGCATTAATTTCACTGATATATACGAAGTTAGGCTACAAAAGCACAAATACATAGGATAGCTCATCTAACTTCTTCTTTATATGTCTTCAACCAATCAACTAGAGATTTGTATTACGTACCTCTTCTCATACTCTAGTGACACATTGCAAGTCAGGATGTGACAATTTTCCGCACGTCGCTTCATGTCAGGGTGTCTTGAACCATGATCAAGAACAAGCCCCTCAACCTAATACAAGAGAAACAATCTGTGTTATATTCACAACAGGTAAAGATGACAATTATGATTCCATACACAAGTTATTTTACTAGTGTGAAAATCCACAAATTCTGACTCAAGAAATTTACTGTAAAACAAAGGCATACCAATCGTGTGTCAACATCGAATTTATGGGGCATGTGCATAATCTCAACCATAAACAGATCAATAGGTTCCTCAGGCTTCCGAATGCAGAGAACCTGTTAAATGCGGGAGTTAGCTAATTAGAAGAACCAAAATAGATCCATAGATTAGTTTTCGTATATGTGAAAAAAGCATGATGATATTCAATGAGAGCTATCATCACTCATCAGTAAACTTACCGAGTTAACAACGATATCAGTCAGTTGGTCAGCTAAGCCTTCATACAACTAAGTAAGCCAGAAAAAAAAAAGCTAGTCAGAAAGCAAAGAGAAGAGTCGGTGATAACAAAAACATAAAGATACCAGCAAACAAAGAATACCTTTGTTCTTAGCGTTGTCCTGGCAACCATTTTCAGGATCTCCATGTCAGGCTCATCACCCATAACCACAGGTGTCTTGAAAGTTTCGAGAAATTGGAGAGTAGCTCTTTTAGCAATCTCGAAACCATCAACTAAGACACGTGGATGCATTCCTGAGACAAATATAAACCTTTCATTAGGACCTTTTCTCACTGAAAGTAACCAAAACATGACAAGGTAGCAGAACTAAAGAAGAAAGGTATTATATGTTAACCATGACATACAGATTAAGAAAATAAAAAGGCATCAGATCCAGACTAAATATATAAGACAGACATAGAGAAGCATAAAACTACCCAAATCAGCAACAAATCAAAGTAAAATGCAGAGACAAGTTAGTTTGGCTAACCTTCATCGATGCAACGCTCGGACTGTTTCATAAGCTCACCAATGAAGATGACAGTGCAAGTAGTACCATCACCACTTATGTCATCCTGTGCAACAGCTGTCCTCGCAATCATAATGGCAGTTGGATTTTGAATTTGCTGAAAAGATAAGCAAGTGACCACCACTGTAAGAATCAAAGTTATCCATTTAGACCAGTCCCTGATCTAAAGATCAGCTAAACCTAAGTAGGGTTTAACATGTCTTCGACCAAAACGAACCAAATTACATGGCACAGCCATAATAAACAGACTTCATATAATAAACAAGTAGGCATAATCCTAGCGTTTTACAAGCTTCTGGAGACACTCTAGATTCTAATCAATCAATCAACAAGATCTAGCATATTTATTTTATTCTACTNAGATTAGTTTTCGTATATGTGAAAAAAGCATGATGATATTCAATGAGAGCTATCATCACTCATCAGTAAACTTACCGAGTTAACAACGATATCAGTCAGTTGGTCAGCTAAGCCTTCATACAACTAAGTAAGCCAGAAAAAAAAAAGCTAGTCAGAAAGCAAAGAGAAGAGTCGGTGATAACAAAAACATAAAGATACCAGCAAACAAAGAATACCTTTGTTCTTAGCGTTGTCCTGGCAACCATTTTCAGGATCTCCATGTCAGGCTCATCACCCATAACCACAGGTGTCTTGAAAGTTTCGAGAAATTGGAGAGTAGCTCTTTTAGCAATCTCGAAACCATCAACTAAGACACGTGGATGCATTCCTGAGACAAATATAAACCTTTCATTAGGACCTTTTCTCACTGAAAGTAACCAAAACATGACAAGGTAGCAGAACTAAAGAAGAAAGGTATTATATGTTAACCATGACATACAGATTAAGAAAATAAAAAGGCATCAGATCCAGACTAAATATATAAGACAGACATAGAGAAGCATAAAACTACCCAAATCAGCAACAAATCAAAGTAAAATGCAGAGACAAGTTAGTTTGGCTAACCTTCATCGATGCAACGCTCGGACTGTTTCATAAGCTCACCAATGAAGATGACAGTGCAAGTAGTACCATCACCACTTATGTCATCCTGTGCAACAGCTGTCCTCGCAATCATAATGGCAGTTGGATTTTGAATTTGCTGAAAAGATAAGCAAGTGACCACCACTGTAAGAATCAAAGTTATCCATTTAGACCAGTCCCTGATCTAAAGATCAGCTAAACCTAAGTAGGGTTTAACATGTCTTCGACCAAAACGAACCAAATTACATGGCACAGCCATAATAAACAGACTTCATATAATAAACAAGTAGGCATAATCCTAGCGTTTTACAAGCTTCTGGAGACACTCTAGATTCTAATCAATCAATCAACAAGATCTAGCATATTTATTTTATTCTACTTGAATCGGACATACCATTTCTTTTAAAAGCGTGTTTCCATCCTTGGTAAGCTTGATATCACCGGAACCACCAACAAGCCTACAAAGAGAGTGATCGATAAAATCGCGTGAAAATGAATATATATATATATACAGTGAGAGTGAAGAGACGAAGGAATAAAGCATAGATCCATCAAGAGCGAAGAGAGTTACATCTTGATAGTTCCCGTAGGACCGAGATTGGACTTGAGTACATCCTGTAAACCCTTAGCGGCGTTGATGGTCATATGAAGCGCGGCTGATTTGTTGAGAACCTCCGCATTAGGATTCAGAACGCGCACAGACATTTTCGATTATGAGAGATCGAAACAAAGTTGAAAGAGAGGAGAGGGGAGAGAGGTTGTAGATTTCTAGGGCTTTTCTTCTCTTCTGTGGGAGCTTCAGTGAGATGAGTTTTTTTCGTGAGGGCTCCAGAGAAGAAGATGCGAGTGAGAAAACCTCTTAAAAAGGCATTATGAGTAGAGTAAACGACGTCGTATTAGCAAAGCGTAGAACTCTATTTGCTCTAGAGACATCTGAGTAATAATCAGCGAAGAGCCGAAGACCAATAATGTCAATTTCTGAGAAATTTGAACTTAATGCATCCTGGTGAGGATAACTTACATTAATTTTATATATATTGTTACTATTTAGATACATATACTAAACATTACAATTTTGTAAAAGTAGGGACTAACGACGATCAAAGACAATACAAAGAAAGAGCAGAGAAGCTCCATTTTAAACTGAGAACTGAGCCATGAGCATAGACAAAGTGACGGAGATCCAAGGAAATGTCGTCTCTGGTTCAAATTTGGCATCCCACAAATATATATATAGGTAAACATATGGACCATTGACAAGAATAGAGAAAGGTAAGTTTTACTGTAGAAGCTTATTCCTCGAACTCATGCATGTGATCTAAAAGATAGTTTGCAGCCAACTCTTCGTTCTTGTTGCACGCAAAGAACACTTCCAATACTAGTGCTCTCTCGAATCCCATTGCTTCAAGCTGTTTTATCATCAATTCGAAACCGAGTTGGTCCATAAAAAGGGTGATAAAAACACTGTTTCTAAGGGGGAAGATCGAAGTTCTACAAGTGGAGAAAAGAGGGAGACAGAAAGAGAAAGGAACATACCCGTTCAATTGCTTCGCGTTCCTCAGGTGTGACTTGAATCGCTTGTGGCTGTGGCATCTCCGCCGCCAATTGGCCAAGGATATTGCCACTGAATTATACAGTGCAGAAATTATCCAAAAGGGGAATCACGGCTTAGGTAATCAAATGCCTCATAGTGTTTTGGTTTTAATGTGTATTACATATGAGTCATAATCGTAAAATAATCATCATAACACCAGGATTATACATACCTCTCACCACCTCCTTCAACAGGTTCATTTATTAAGCGTAAGAAGTCAGCCTGGTGATCTTGAATCAACCGCATCAAGTTTGGGTTTTGCTTTCCCAGTTCCTGAAGCATAGGCTGCAGAAAACGCGTGGACAAAATCATTTGAAGCGAGATATTCAATGGAAACTGACAATGATTTCAGTTCTTCTGTGAAATGGATCAACATACCTGCAGAACTTGAGGATTTGCTTGCACCATCGCTCGCAGAGCTTGGAACTAATATACACCAGAATAAAAGTATTTACGTAACACATTGATGTCTGATATACTCATTCTGTAAACAAGTGTAAGAAAGAAAAAGAAAAAACAGTTTATACCTGTTGGCTGTTGCGCAGGAAATCAAGTGTTCCGGCACCAGGATTTCCGCCAACATTTGGCAAGCCCTGTCAAAGATAAAGATAAAGAGTATATTTAGTTACACACCCATATATAATGTAGAGTTTGAATGAACCAAGTCCGCTTTCTATCTTAAGGTGTATTACCTGTGGGAAGAGATCTAACGGATTTGCAGTAGGACCACTTGCGGGTGCTGCTGCGGGTTGCTGAGTCTGTGCTGGAGGATTTGCTGGCTGTCCACCACTAGCTGGAGCACGGAAAACTGCTGGAACTTCAGCTTGCTCAGGGATCCCCTAAGACACAAATTTCGATGTTAAAATTATATATTCTCATTATAGGCATAGTGATTAGTGAGGCATCGTGATTATGACCAAAACATGCCTCTTAGACAAAGTTGCATGAAAGGACACAAATCTACAGCAAATTCATAGAAATAAATGAACTCACAGAGTAAAGATATTCCACAGCTCTTTCAGGGTTATTAAATGCAGCACGGAGTGCACGAACAACAGTGTCACGATCCCAGGTTCCTCCACCCATGTCAAGAATTTGCTGAATGGTACTGTCTAAATTACTTCCAGCGGCTAGATTTGATGCTGCTTGTCCGTAAATATCACCTTGACTTCTATCTCAACCAAAACAAATAGGAAACATAAAAAGAGTAGGTTAATTTCTGAATTGTGCAGAAGATTTAGATATCAAAGATACTACTAACCCCACAGGAGCCGAGTCTGCTGCAGGAGTGCTTGCGGGCACAGGTTCAGTTACAGCTACAGGCACAGGTTCAGGTACATTCACAGTTTCAGTTGCAGGTGTGGGCAGCGGTGTCGGTGCAGGTGGTGGCGGACGTGTCGGTGCAGGGTCCACTGGTCTGCACAGTTCAAGAATTGGGGATTGAAAATTATTGTTAGGATAGAACGTAACCACAACTTTTTCAGACAGAATCCAGAAAATCTCAAACAGTACTTGTCTCGAAAACTCACGTTGCTACAGAAGCAGCGGTCTGAGTAGAAACTGAAGGCTGTGATGTTGAGGGTGGTATTGACTTGGCCTGAACCAACACAAAAGGTAGATCAATCAACAAACAAGAAGATAAAGTTTCTAAAACAACATTTGATACTTTCGTTTCATTAATCACTAGTTGCTGAGGCAAGAGTTTTATAAAATCCCAAGTTGCAGCATCTCAGCCTTTATAATGATGTGATAACAACAGAACCGACTCACCTGCGGTGTGCCAGCAGATGCACTAGATGCTCCAGTTGAAGCAGGTTTACTCTACATGTTTAGCAGCAGAGAGAAAAGATGAGAATCTGGTTATTATAATAAAAACTAAACAAGAGAATTACTTTTGTTTCGAGATCCAAAACGCACCTTGGCCATCATAATGACAATAAAACTGTTCTCAGCAACTTTGTTCTCCTCAATTGTTTTCTCATCTTTAAGAACTTTACCTTGGTGAATAAGCATCAGTTTCGCAGCAGGATATACATCCGCACCCTGTACAGTCTCTATGTTCTTCTTCACATCAGCAACCTGAATGTAAATATTTCACCATCAATAATAGTCAAATGCATTAAAAGATTAGAAAAAATGTCCGTTACAACTACAACCAACAAACTAGTAACCTAGAGGATTCGGTATGCCCTAGAGGACTCAAAATAGCAATCAAGGTAACAATGTCTAAAACAATCACCCAAAACAAAAAAATAGAAAGTAAAAGAGCATGGAAGCATAAAGTTCAAACAAGCTAAAGTCAGCTCATCAAATAACGAAAGCTTTTGATATTTAAAACTCTCAGTTCAGTGAAAAAAAACTGTGAAATTCCCAATTGGGAAAACAACTAGGAGAAGCAGGAGAAGGGTAATGGATCCAAACCTAATGAAAAACACAATTCAAATGCAAACGAGATGGGTTTATTTCCCACTACGAACAGTGAAATAACCATACAAAAAAGACTGCTGGTAAGTATAGATTCTCTTAAGAAACCTCGAAATTACCAAAGTCCACTTACAAGAACTTATTCTCAGATCACGAAATAATGTCATAAACCAAACTAAAACCAAATCCAATCCCTCGGATACATATTTAACAAACAAGTAAGGAAACAATCAGTAGAAGAAATTGGCATACCGAATCCTCGGGTTTAACTTCGATCTCAAAGTGAGTCCCCTTGAGAGTTTTCACAAATATCTTCATATCGGCACAATTCCCCTCCCAGTGGTGACCGTTTTCTCCGGCAAAAATTCCGTTCGAATTGATCGCCGCCGGCGAAGTGAGAGAGAAAGCGAGTAGGTAAGAGAGAAAGAAGAAGATCGTGTTCCCTCGATATCTCCTCACTCGATTGTGGCCCGAAGCACATGGCTTCTGCTTTCAACTATGCCAAGTCAGCCGTTCTCAATCCAATGAAAATACGCCACGTCGTCTTGACAGTTTCCTGACTACCGTCCGTCGTCAATAGATAAGCCCAATATGACTCTTGAATATTAAAAGACAGGCCCATAACATTTTAACATCAATCCACTATTGATTTTATTATAATTTTTTCTCTTCTTTTTGGTTCACTGTATTTAATTTTAGCTTTTTTGTTTTAGTAAAAGAAACGAAAGAAATAATAATATCTCAGCCAATTCTTGAATTACTCTCTGCAAATAAGTTTGTACATTATAATAGTTACTGGCTATTCTTTTCTTTGGAAAATTATATTAAAAAGTTACCGACTCGGCTTGACGATGATCAGAGCCGAACCGAATTGAGCTGATTGCGGGCAAAACTTAACTTCTACGGAGAGAGAGATGGAAACGAAGCTCAGAGCATTAGCTCAGTCTTACACGTGCTCTCTTTCTGACACGTGGCAAACACGCCGATCCTTCTCTTCTTCACAGGCGCCACGTCATACGCACGTGACACCGGCTCAAGCCCTAGAGTTAGGTCGAGCTTAATATCGCCGGATCCCTGAACAGCCGGCGGCGAAAATGCCAAAACCTCAGAGGCATCGCTCTCCGACTCCTTACTCTCTCCTTCATGAGCAGCCACTACTTCAGACTGATGACTCAACGACGAATCGTGACTAGCCTCACCGCCGCCGGACTTTCCCTCCGATTCCGCCTGTTTTTCAAGGGCGGCGATCCTCTTAGCCCGGCGAGGTTTCCCTCGTTTCAGATCGGTTGAGCCAGTAGCCGCAGCGGCGGCGGAGTTGTCATCTTTGGAGTTATGTCGGATGTCGTAGCTCTTAAGCGGCGGACCTTGGCCAATCGTCGCCGCGTCTGTGGCGATCTCAGTGATCGGCTCTCCTTTCATGACAGCCTCCACGGCGTCTTGACAAAGCTGCCAATTTCCCGACCATAACAAACCCACGGAACCATAGATCGGATTCACAATCCTCCCACAAGCTTCGTGCAACAACGATCGGAATATTCCTGCGGAAATATAAATTAACCCTAATTTGGTTAAAAAAATAACCTACCCCAAACGGTATCGTTTCAAAATAGAATTCACTACTGCCATCTAAAAAACGGCGTCGGTTTTAAACAAAAAGGTCCCTTAAACTTTACGGCGACGTTTCGAATGGAAAACAACTAACCAGGACGAAGGTGATCAGGACCGGCGTTGATGAGGTTCATGAGTCCAGCACGACCATAGAACTTGGCGAGAAAGACGGTAGCGTTAGCTTGGGCTTCAGGAGATTTGATCCAAGACAAACACGGTCTTATACTACAATCCTCGCTACACCCTTTTCGAAGAACTCTGCATCCGTTACAGCTCATCCGCATCTTTGAATTCGATTTGCTTACATTAAAACAACAACTGATCGAAACCCAAACCAACAAAACAGTTGATTGAAACCCTTTTTTTGTCTCTGGTTTATGAAGGTATCTCGGAGATTATGTGGGAGTTGGTGATGAAGATTCGCTAAAATATATAAGAAAGAAGAAGGAAGCTTTAAAGGGGATTGTGTTGCGTTTAAGAAGCCCCTGGGTTTTTGGGGGAGCGGAGAGATTATAAAAGCAAGGGTATGTTTAGAAGAGAGAAGACAAAAGATTTAAACAAGATAAGAAGAGCAGTTTTCTTCTAAAGACAAGGGTGTTTTTGTCTTTTTAATTCATCGAAATCCTTCTAATTTTTCACCCAGAACCGCCGCTGTTTTTTTGCCCTGATTTAAGGTTTTGCTTCTTGTGTTTTCTTCCCCAAGTTTTGTTTTCATCCCCATGCGCGTGTCATACACGTGCCATAGCATTTAAATAACTCTGTCCTTAAATGCTGGATTTTGAAAAGACAGAAGTAACAAAAAAAACACGTGCCTGTCACGGCCGCGCGTGAGAAGTTTGGTCGAGTCGCCACGTAATTTTCATCCAGATGGGATTTGAGTCATTTGAGAGGAGCAATTGGGCCCACGCTTAGCTCCTGGTTTTCTGGAAAAATAATCCCATCCTTATTACACAATACCGCTTTTTAAACTTATGTCCCAAAACTATTGACTGGTTTCCGGTTTCTAGTTTTTTTTTTTAATCTTTTCTTCTTCTCCTCTCACTGTGGGCGGATCTTTTTGTGACTCTGTACGCCGACGGTTTCGTATTAACGTAATCTTAAATCATCTTTAACTAAATTATACATTAAGAAAATTATCTATTTACTCACCTTTTAGTTTAATTTTTTATTCCTCCCACTTCCATCCTCCATAGTTTATTATTAATCAATACTCTATTCTTCCGTAACACCCTTAATTTATGTATACCAGAATATGTTTGCTTTGAGTTTATGGATTCTGTCGTGTTATTTCTGAAAAATCCATGCTAAGATTTTACAACAAAACAAACCATATAGTATTTCACTCATCATCCGGTATCATATTTCCACTGCAATTTTATATCCATGGTTTTTGGGTGTCAATGTTAACTAACTGGTCTTAACTTTTAGGAGTTCAAAACAAAATTCATTAGTGTAATCTAATCTATGGGTTTCATGTAATTAGAAGGTTTTATTCACGACAATATTGAAGGAACCTTCTTCGTTGAACAGACCGTTCGTAACTCCTAAGCGTCACGTTACGTAGTCAACGACGGGTGAGTCTGACTCCCTTTCGGACCCTGCCATTCTTTCCCGTTCCGTTTCTTCTCTAGACAAGACAACTAGAATCTCCAAAGGGAATTTATACAAAGCACTAACATTTTGAATTTCCAAAGAGTACTACAAATACAAAAGCATTAACATTTTTGAACTTATCAAAATTACAAATTACAAAGCTTGTGAATCTCCAAAAAGAAAATAAGAGGAAGAAACGTTACTATACAAAGGAGAACAACACTCCAAATTGCTTTTAATATGTTACAACGAGACTCAAGGAAAAAAAGAAGAAAACTTAACACATCAAGTCTCCATCTTACCTCAAGGCAGATATTTATATACATATGGATAAAATTATCATATACACAACATTGACCTCATCAATAGTAACAAAAAAAAACCTGAAGTAAAAAGCATTAACTGATGATCTTTTAATCCTCTGTTTCCTCATCGTCTTCAAAAATATATATACCTGCTTCAAACACTGGAGTCTTGATTCCGGATTTTTTATATACACTTTGTGAATCTCTCTGTTCCTTCTTCTTCGTCTTCTTCTTCTTCTTCTTCTTCTAGGCCATGGCAGAGATGCTTGAGTTTTGGCGGTCTCTGTTCAAGCAATCAAACCCTTCTACTCTAACAGTTGCTGGCTTCACCCCATACTTCACTCTACCACAACCTCCTCCTTTGACACGAGATGAAGATGAAAGAAGAGGGGAGAGTGAGGGTGAGACAGGGTTGAGTTTCTCATCTCCAAAGCGTGCATCTTGAGTTAAAGGGTTCGCTGCTCTGCTCGGGGGAGAGCCATGAAAAAATGGGTGTGATGAAGCTACAAATGATCCTGATTCCTCCTGTAAAGAAAGAAGAAGACAAGAATCATAGTTTAGACCTCAAATACACCCAATATAAGAACAATGCTTCACAGAATCAACTAAAGATCAATATCTATACGCATCAAAGAATTGATTCCATATGCAAACTAAAACAATGAGGAGCTTTGAAAATCATACATAGTTCGGTCAGGTGAAATCTAATGAAGACGTTATATGGAACACAACATCATAAACCACTTAGGAGCAACTATGTAGCTTAGTGTTGATGACTTCTATACAGAGAACTCCAATTAAGGAAACAAACAAAGGAAGACAAGTGAAAATGCAATTAGACATTGCTTCAACGCGCCACTTTGAAACATACATATTGAAAAAAGAACGAACCTTTCTACGAATTATGTCCAAAAGATCTTCCCCGGCTTTAATATCACATGCATCAGCAGCTCCTGATTGACTGTCGATCCCAAAATAAAAAAAGAGCAAATCAACATTTTGATACCAAAACCATTATGATGTTTAAATGAATAAAAAAGGAAGAGACTTTATATATACCTATAATGTAACCTAAGGGGACGAACAACGTTGTTGGGGCGACGAGGCTTAGGACAAACAACAGAGTCCATTGGATCACAAAAGATGGGAGAAACAAAACCTCTGGATTCGTCACGAGACATGATGAAGGCGTTCTGCTGAAGGTTACAATGATTCATCCTCGAACCACTTTTATCCACAGAAGAACGCCTAATCTGTGCATCAAGACGAAACACAAATTAGTTTTTTGCAATTTGAAATTCATCAGAAGGGATTAGGATATAAAAATGGAGTTTTTTTATTATAAAAACAGAAAATGCCAACGAATACGTTTGACTAAAAGAAACCAATTTTCATAGAAATCAAAGAAACACCAAAAAGAAGTATTTGACTATACTAAAAACGGAATTTTTTTTCACAAGACCCAAAGAAAACGAACAAGATAAAAGATCTACGCAACAAACCCTTTTCAAGGAAAAATCACAAAGAAAACTTCGATCTGTCAATTTCCGCCATTAACGGAGATTAAAGAAGAAGAAGAAGAAGAAGAAGAAGATAGAGAGAAAAGTAAACCTGATAACTCATTCAAGACGACGAAACAGCGGCGATAAGGATGAGAGGGTAGCGAGAGAAAAAAGGAGGAAACAGAGAGAGCGGCTATGAATGCACTTTATAAATGATGCGACTGTAGAACCGAAAAAATGTGAATTAAGGTTTTTGTGAATCAAAGCGATGTCGTTTGGTGATTTTTGCTTATTCACGTCGATTAGTTTTGTAGTTATAGTATTTGTGGACAAATTGTTATATTACTCGTAACGTAAGTCGGTTATATATGTAATTCTCTTATGTCGGCCGCAACTCATTAATTGTGTAACTTATAAACCATCAAACATTTTAATCTGTAGAGTGTTTGCTTTGAATGGTGGTGATCAAAATGTACTGTACTAGGTAACATAGTGCAAATAATTATTTAATGTTTTTACTATAATTTTTATTTATAAAATCTATTATATTTATGGGTAATTGAAATATTTAAAAATTCGATTGTGTAGTATATATATCTATAAAAAAAATTGTATAATAATTAAAATTTAACTTGTGAGAACTATTATAATATCAATCTTATATTATTATATCATATGAACAAAGTGTTTTTAAAATTCATTTTAAAAATTATATGAAAATATAATTAGAGGATATAATTAAGTTAGAAAGATAATATAAATATTTAATTTTGGATGTTAATTGTATTTTTGGAAAAATATAATGGTAAATAAATGTAAATATTTTTAAAAGCTGATGACTAGGCCTAAGCATTCGGGTTCGGGTTTTCGGGTTTTTGGATTTAGACATTTAAAATCCGTTCGGGTTTTTTATATTATCGGATCGGATTCGGGTTTTATCCGTTCGAGTTTGGATAATTCGGATATACTCGAACTCAAACAAACCAAACCATGAACAAAAAAATTTAAGTTTTATTGTTTTATAATTTTTAAAACATTTGTATATATATAAATATTTAACGTTAATTTGGTTATAAACAGTAAAGATTAAATCTAGACCGTCCAAAATAGGGATCTCAAGAAAAACCCTTGATATATAAAGCTTTGCTTCATCAGACTCGTGTCGCCCCTCTCTCTCTCGAAGACGAAAGCTGCGAAAGCCGTAAACTTTTTTTCTCACCTTCAAAGGTTCTCTAACTTGGTACGCATCAAAACGTTTCCTTTCACTGTGTAGTATCGTTTCTGCGTAATCAACGAAATGGGTCTCTTCTTGTATTGAAGGCTAATCAAATCGTCGTGATTTTTTTTCCGCGAAAGTTGTTAGTTTTAGTGAGGTGTATTATTCAGTTAGGGTTTAAAGTAGGTTGATCTGCTTACTTTTGTTTGATCATTGAACGAATAGAGATCTTCCTTTAGGGTTATTTAAGCGTTTTTGTGATAAAATGTCTCTACTTTGTATTTTGCTTTGTAATTTAGTTTTAGGGATAATGAAATTGAGTACTTCTGCTTCAGTGAGCTTTAAAGAAATAATCTTGAACACGACATATATGGGATTTTATTTGTCTGTCCTGATTTTGGAAATGTTGATCAAACCCATTTGAGCAGTCTTTGGATTTAGTTACAAGCTGAAATGTCATTTGCTAGCTTTGAAGTCTCATTACAATCATGTAAGTTACCTTTGTCACCAAATAATGATTTGGCTATCTTTTTGTTTATGTTGTAGATCTGTGAAGATGTTTTCCGCTCAGAACAAGATCCATAAGGATAAGGGTGTGGCACCAACTGAGTTTGAAGAGCAAGTTGCTCAGGTTATTGCTTTCTTGCTTTCCTTGTTGTCTAAATGCTTTGTTTTTTGTTCTTTTAATTGGTTGCTCATTGATAAGAATGTTGATTTCTTTTTATTTTGCAGGCTTTCTTTGACTTGGAGAACACCAACCAGGAACTGAAAAGCGAGTTGAAAGATCTCTACATCAACCAAGCAGTGTATGTTTCTTGTTTTGTTTGGTTGGAAGGATCTTCGTTATGGTTTCCTCACTTAAACTGTCTCCTTTTATTTCTTCATTCAGGCCCATGGATATTTCTGGCAATCGCAAGGCTGTTGTGATCTTTGTTCCATTCAGACTGAGGAAAGCTTTCCGTAAGATTCATCTCCGTCTTGTCAGAGAGCTTGAGAAGAAGTTCAGTGGTAAGGATGTCGTCTTTGTTGCTACCAGAAGAATCATGCGTCCCCCCAAGAAAGGCTCAGCTGTTCAGAGACCACGCAACAGAACTCTTACTTCTGTCCATGAAGCTATGCTCGAGGATGTCGCTTACCCTGCTGAGATAGTAGGAAAGCGAACCAGATACCGTCTTGATGGCACCAAGGTCACCAAGGTAATGCCAATGAGTTTAAAACCTCATTGATCTTCTTCAAGTGCTTTAATAAACTAGCCTTGAACAATGTCTCATCCCTTTTATCTTTGGGCAGGTCTTTTTGGACATTAAGCAGAAGAACGACACTGAGTACAAGCTGGAGACAATGATTGGCGTATACAGGAAACTTACAGGAAGAGATGTCGTTTTCGAGTACCCAACTGAAGCTTGAAGAGATGAATGGTTGTTTTATTCATTTTTGTCGGATAGAATGCTTTTGGTTGTGTTTGCTTGTTTGGGAGTAAAACTCTGTTTTAGCATCTTTGCAATCGTTTGTTCACAAGACCCTTTTGTTCTGCTAGCATTCATGGTTTAGAAACATCATATCAAAAAAATTCCCATATCGAATTTGTTATTTTAGGGCACAATTGTGATTTTGACACTTCAATTAAATCATACAATAACTGAAAATAAATACTTGTGTGTAGTTGTTTCACTATAGAGAATACAAAAACCTACTGTTCACTCCTGCTCTGTACAACTTCAAGTCGGATGAAGACCTCAAGTGAATCTCGGTATCCGCAGGCACAAATAAAACATCTCCCATTGAAATCCCATCTGCTGAAGCTTCTGTAGACATTCTTCCTTCACCTTGGAGAACAAGCAGAAGAGACGGGCCTGGAACAGAGGGAAACACCGTGGAGGCTCCAGAGGGAAGATCACACAGATCAACTTCAAACTCTTCAAAAGGCGGGAGGTATCTTGTGATGTATGGTCGAATCCTTGATCCCTTTAGAATTTCAGGATATCCCTAAAACTCAGAAATAAGACCTCAGTAACCCATCTGTAAACTAACTTTGTGTTGTGATATTGAGTTTAATTTTAAAATTTAAGGGTTTACCAGTTTATATGAGAGCATGGAACAGAGTGATTGAATATCCAGAGGCTTGGAAGTGAGGCCAGCTCTTACTACATTGTCTGAAGTCGCCATGACCTCAATGCACTCACCGAATAAATATGCATGGGGCTCGTTTGCACCGAGGTACAAGGCTTCGCCGGGATTGAGCTTCACATAATTGAAGAAGAATGCAGATATGACTCCAATATCATTTGGATATTGCTTCTCTAGCTTCAGAACAAGTCGTTCCTTGTCTGTCAGTTGGCGTTCCTGCGTAAATTGAGAAGGTTTCAGGCAGTGGAATTCACAAAGTAGAAGTAGACGGTAACAGGGCAGTTAGATGACTGACCTGACTCTCCAGATGCAGACGGCGTTTTAGTTTGAATACGATTTTCTTGGTTGTATCGGGATCTGCAGACATTAGCAGGGTGAAGATTGTTCGGACAACAGATTTCACTTTTTCCTCATCATGTTCACTGATGCAGAACACTTGGTTTGCTTCTTCACTCCCAACAAGTTCTTCAATCTCTGGAATAGCCCGAATGACACTCTTAAGCTCCTGCAACATTGGTACGTAAAAAAAGAAACTAAATCATTCAGTTCTAAAAAAGATAACAATTCTAGAGTTACGTAAACTGAAAAACATATACAAAAGATTTCATAGAGCTTCCCTCCAACTTATTTGCACAGTTTTGGTAATGTGATCATATTTGAGATATAACCAGAGAACCTTAGGCTCAAACTTAGAGCAATAGAGGAGGAGACACTACAGTCACTAAACTCATCATGGAAATTAGACGAACAGACCAAGCAAACATGATTGTCAAAATTAAGAAACTAAGTGGGCCATTGCATAGGTTCATCTCTTATGTCAAGACTTGAAGAAATGAGAAATGATACCTGAAGAGGTATAAACCCACAGAGAGCCTCGAATTGGGTATAGGCCAAAGCCATTTCAGGTTTGTGATTGTCGTCTTTATAAAGATTAGGATGAGCTTTGTGCATTTTCTTTGCTAATTTCTTATCAGGATGTGCTTGAATCGACAAAGCCCTTGCCACCGACAACACCTACCCGAAATTTACAAAATTTTGAAATCACACAATTCTGCAACTCACAAAACATAAAAAGAACTCAACAGTACAGATTCAAAATCCATATCAGACCAAAGGATCAAAATGCAGAGACTTTGGTGAAATCGAACAATGTGGCAATGTATAATAAAGTCAGTACCTTGAAGAGAAAAGGGAGATCGCAACCCCATTTCTCCAAAACCCTATTACCAAGTGATTTTGGGTTTTCAGCAATCCACGATCTGAGGGTCACGCCATTGGATCCATCAGCATCCTCCAAGTAACTCGGACCAGACTCGTGAGTCCCCATCCAAAGCTCAGCGTAAGGTCGTGTGGGATCGATCTGAACATCTGAGTTGGCCGCATAAACCCTGTAAACGAGTGAATCCGATCCAATTTTGCCCCAATCGTAATCCTTAACGGAGCATCTCAACCGGCGAAGCCGTCGTCGATCCGCTTCACAACCGCCATTAGCCTTAACGACAGTTACGATCTCCATTCACACGATCACGAATCTCTAAATCCGTGTCTCGGAGATATGTAAAAATATCTAAAAACTATATTATAAGCTAAGCGCCCATGTCAATGGAAGACTCAGAGCTTTTCTCTTTACCCGAATCGTGGAAAAATTTTCAAGTTTTTATAAACAGAGGAAGGTATGATTGCAAATTCAAAAGTGTGGGGGTCAAAACTTGGAAACAATTATAAATGTGGGGTTGAGATGTTTAGCTTAAGAAAGTGGGAAAAGTGACAGATGTTATGAGAAATCACGTGTTTTGCCGACGGAATTAACGTCCATCCGTGGTTAGTGGGCCGTTTGCTAGCTGTCCACGTGGACTCTTATGCTGACTCACACTCTCTCACGTCTCAATTACATTCGATAGTTTTTTACTAAACCGACAAAATGTAACCGAATGAATCAATCAACAATGTTCAAAACGTTCTCGTTCTCATTATTGTGGTACGATAATTCCAAATTCATTCTTTTTATTCAATAAATGTTAAAGGGCTTAATCTATGTTAAGAAACATATAAAAATGATACCAGAATAAAATCTAATTTTAAAACGGAAAAAACACTCAGGCCAATGCGTTTGTGTGAGTATTTAAACCATATCGTTGTATACGTCATACATCCAACACGAAACAGTAATAACTATAGATACGTAACTGAAATGTTCAAAAGTCGTTCATGGTTTAATTATAAATGAGCAAAATATAGTATACTGAACTAATCAAGTTTCTATAATCTGAACTTCGTATTTGAGAACTTTTGGTTTGGGTTTTATGTTTTGGGCCTTATGTTAGTAGCCCATTAAAATATCTGGGGGAAGGGGTCCAATACGGCGTTGCCGTATGATTCGTTCTGACGGCGGGTGGCGCTCGTGCCCTTCCACGTGCGGGCACGTCATCTCATAAATATAGACTAGCAACAAGTACAACAACAACTGTACAAATTGGACCAACAAGCATCTTTTTATACCTCCGCGTTGGAAATCTATCTATCAACTCCTACTTCTTTCTCTCTTACAACGACAACTCCCCCTTAGCTTTTACTTCTTTTAATAAATGTCATCCCTATATTATACTATTTCATAATGAAACACCCATACCTTTATTTTCTTGTACAACCATAAATCTAGAAACATGCGAAAGAGTCAGTTTTCGAAATGTGTTTTGGTTTACTATATGACACATGTTGAATATTCTCTCAACCTTTTTTCATTAACATGGTGAATATTCTCTGTATTGGTGACGTGGGTTTATTATATTACAATATACAAAGTATAAGGTGTAATATGTAAATATAACAAAATACGGGGTCGAAAAACGAAATACAGCTGTTTCGATAAAACCGAACCAAAGAATTGTCCCATTTGATGAACAATGACATGAGATGAGAGAGAGAGGGATAGACAGATTAGATTAGTCATAGTCAAAACATCAAAGCATGCGCATGAACTAGTGTTCCGATTCAGGAAAGAAAAAGGTAAAGTACAAAGGCGAAATCTTTTTTTGGTGTTTTCCGGCACCGATCTTTTCCCGATTTGACATGGCGGCGGCGGTGGAGAATGCGTATCTGATGCAGTTTGTGGACGAAACCTCTTTTTACAACCGGATCGTTTTGAGCCATCTTTTGCCTTCGAATCTTTGGGAACCTTTGCCTCATTTCCCTCAGACGTGGCTCCGTAATTTCCTCGCCGGAACCCTACTCTACTTCATCTCTGGCTTTCTCTGGTGCTTCTACATCTATTACCTTAAAATCAACGTTTACCTTGCCAAAGGTCTCTGCTTTCTACTTTTCTTCTTCTCATTATGCTTCAGAATTTTTTTTCATTTTAGGAAAAGGGCTTCTTCCTTGTACTGTTCTGTGATTTGGATTTAACCCTAGTATAAAACAATGTCTCTTGATGTGGATGTGATATAACTTCTTGTGCAACCAATAAGAACTCTTACATCTTCTTCTACATTATTACTTTGGCATTTAACTCCAGAAAAAAAAAAAAAAAAAGATTGAGATATCTCTAAGCTTTTGTCTTAGTTTTGAAATCTTTGATTTATTAATTTATTTGATCTGCTTTTTTTGTTTCAGATGCTATTCCGACAATAAAGGCTATGGGTTTGCAAATGTATGTGGCGATGAAGTCTATGCCTTGGTACACTCTTCTTCCAACTGTCTCTGAGTATATGATCGAGCATGGTTGGACCAAATGCTACTCTAGACTAGGCGAATTCGGCTGGATCCTCTATTTTGTTTACATTGCCATCTATCTTGTTTTCGTTGAGTTTGGTATTTATTGGATGCACAGAGAGCTTCATGACATTAAGCCTCTTTATAAGCTTCTCCATGCCACCCATCATATCTACAACAAGCAAAATACACTCTCTCCTTTTGCCGGTACGTGTAATTCCTTATACTCTTTTAGTCATGTAAAAAGATTGGTAGCATTCAGTTTCTTACTAGAAAAAAAAAGAGTTAGTGAACATCTGAGAAAGACTTATGCATTAGACTCGGATTGTATCATGGGTTATCAGAGAATGTGACATCTATATATATTTCTTACGTTTTTTTGTTTTCAGGGCTTGCGTTTCACCCAGTAGACGGAATACTTCAGGCTATACCGCATGTGATAGCTCTGTTTATAGTGCCAATTCATTTCACAACCCATATAGGTCTTTTGTTCATAGAAGCTATATGGACAGCAAACATCCATGACTGCATCCACGGAAACATCTGGCCTATAATGGGTGCAGGATACCATACGATACACCACACGACATACAAACATAACTATGGTCATTATACCATATGGATGGATTGGATGTTTGGCTCTCTTAAGGATCCTCTCTTAGAAGAAGATGACAACAAAGATGGCTCCAAGAAAGCAAAGTGAGAACGCCCACTTGGTTTCTTGTCTTTTGTCTGTTTGCTTGCTCGTTCTTTGTTCAAAGTTTCAACTATTCTTGTTCTTCATGTGTCTCTCTCTCTTATTGTTTCCAATCATTTTGTTAGAAACATTGACTGCACATTTTTCTGTCTAGTTTAAATCAGGTAAATGTTTGATCATCTCTGTAAGACTCCATTTTTTTTTTTTTTAACTGTAAACCTTGAAACAATGATTTTGACTTACATTGCCACCCATGGTTGTGGGCTTTGCCAATATCTTCACCACCAACTTATTTAATTTCTGAATAATATTCATTTACGGGTCCGGTTCTGTAGTCTTGGTACACAGACTTAACGGGTCCACGCCTCTCTGTTCTTAATATAATACGATTAGGCCATGCCCAATTATATAGTTGGGCCAGTAGACCCGGTATGTCAAGTTATTATGTTCTCAATCCCAATTCAAGAATGTTGTATCAATAGTGAATCCTTTACTTCGTAAACCCGGTATTTCGGTTTCCAGGGATCGCATTCCATCCGTTGGACGAAATACTTCAGGCTGTACTGCAGCGTGATAGGGCTGATCATCTCACAACACATCTGAGTCTTTTGTTTTTGGGAGAGATATGGACAGAAAGCATCTATGATTGCATCCATAGTAACATCTGCCCTATATATATGATACTATACCACATACAAGCATAACTATGATCATTATAGCAGAAGAAGATGTTTGGCACCCTTAAGGTTCCTTTAGCAGAAGAAGGCAGTTTTCAAGGAGAAAAAAGCAAAGGGAAAATGAATGTTCAATGCTGACATGATCACATTTTCTCTTCTTCATATGTTGTTCTTCTCATGACTCTTAAACTTTTTTAATCACTTTGTTGGAAATTGGAAACAGTGAATCAATAAATTAATGTAAGTCATTTAAATCAGGATGAAAATTAAAACTTACATGATCACATTTCTCTTCTTCATATGTTGTTCTTCTCATGACTCTTAAAACTTTTTTAATCACTTTGTTGGAAATTGGAGTCAGTGAATAAATAAATCAATCACAACATAACCTTCAATAATTAATCATTTAAATATTGTAAGTTGTTATTTTTATCTGAACCTGCTGTAGCTATAAATTAGAGAGTTCCTCCTGCTTGCGATTTATCTCACTATCTAAACATTTTCATTAGCACAGTTTAGCTTTTCTCGGCGATTTCATGGCGGCAGCAGATCATAACCCCTTCGTCAATGAGACCTCTTTTTACAACCAAATGGTTCTGAGTCATCTTTTACCGGCTAGTCTGTGGGAACCTTTACCACATTTCCTCCAGACATGGCTCCGGAATTACCTCGCCGCAAACATGCTCTACTTCATCTCCGGCTTCCTCTGGTGCTTCTACATCTACTACGTTAAACTCAACGTTTACGTCCCCAAAGGTGACATTCTTTGAAATTCCGATGTTATATATATATGTACCTTGAATTTGAAAATATTGTGGTTTAAAGTTCTGTTTCTTGTGTGTTTTGTGTTCAGAATCTATCCCTACAAGAAAGACAATGATTAAGCATATATCTGTGGCAATGAAGGCTATGCCTTGGCAAAGTCTTCTTCCAACTGTCACTGAGTATATGGTCGAACATGGCTGGACCTTATGTTACTCTACAGTTGACCATTTCAACTGGTTCCTCTGTTTCCTCTACATAGCTCTCTATCTTGCTTTAGTTGAGTTTGGGGTTTATTTTATTCACAAAGAGCTTCATGACAATAAATTTCTCTATAAGCATCTCCATGCGACCCATCACATCTACAACAAGCAAAAGACAATCTCTCCATTTTCTGGTATATGTCAAGTTATGTTGTATGATCTCTATAGTGTGACTTCTTTAACTTGACGTTTTTTTTTTTTTTTTGGTTTTCCAGGGTACGCATTCCACCCGTTGGACGGGATAATTCAGTCACTACCGCACGCAGGCCCGGCTCTAGGCATGTGCAGGGAGTGCAAATGCACATGGTCCATTTATTTTTTGGGTTTTTTTCCTTTGATTTTAGGGTCCAATTTTTTTTTTTTTTTTTACATGAAGAAATAGGGTCCAAATTTTTTTTTAGCTCAGGGTCCAGAAAATAATTGAGCCGGTCCGCACGTGATATCGCTGTTCATCGTACCCATTCATCTCAGATCACACCTGATTCTTCTGTTTTTGGAAGGGTTATGGACAGCAAACATCCATGACTACATCCACGGCGACATCTGGCCAGTAATGGGTGCTGGATACCATACCGTACACCACAAGACATACAAGCATAACTATGGTCACTACACCATATATATGGATTGGATGTTTGGCTCTCTTAAGGCTCCTTTAGCGGAAGAAGAAGACAATTTCAAGGAGAAATAAAAAGTGTGAATGTTCAATGCTCATATGTCTCTTCTTCATATGATCACATGTCTCGTTTTCATATGTTACGTTGTTGTTGTCGTGACTCTTAAACCTTTATAATCACTTTGTTGTACTTAAATAAATAGACATGTGTATGTTGTAATCACTCTTAAACCTCTTTATATGTTGTAATAAAGTACATTATATAAATATTATTATAAGTTTGTTTCATTCGAAATTGTAGCAACAGATCTCAAAGCTCCTCCTTTTGGCCATCTCTCTCTCTCTCTCTCTCTCTCAAACGCATGCCCAGTAACGCTTAAGCACAGTTTGACTACTCTCAGCGCTTTCTCATGGAGGCAGATCATAATCATTTCGTCACTGAGACCTCTTTCTACAACCGAATCGTTCTGAGTCATCTTTTGCCGGCGAGTCTATGGGAAACTTTACCACATTTCCTCCAGACCTGGCTCCGGAATTACCTCGCCATACTCTACTTCTTCATCTCCGGCTTCCTCTGGTGCTTCTACATCTATTACCTTAAAGCTTAAACTCAACGTTTACGCTTTAAGAACCCCTCACCATTGGAGATGGTCTTTACGTCGATATGGGTCAGGTTTTGAATGTCTGTTATTGGTTAGAATAATAATAAAGCCCAAGTTTAGGGCCCATATATATATAGGAGGTTCGTGCGGTAGGGTGACCTATGTAAATCACGATATCTTTTCTCTCTCTCTTCTCCTCTCTCTCTCTCTATCTCTCTCCCTTGCTCGTCACACGTTAGCACATAGACCAGAAGAATTACATAAGAGGTTGGCGTATTTTATTTTCTTTTCCTTTGCAATTCACCTTTTTTGTTTGTCTTCTTTTTAATTACTATACAGTACATAAATAGTATTCTCTCTTTCAGCATTACTATAAAAAAATTATCTTTTTCTTGGTACATATATAGCCTGGATTTAGTTAACGCAGCCATGAAATCGCGGCGGCTGAACGTCTCGGAGGATCCTCGAACCATCCTTGGAAAGCACTCACGATTCCCTACTTCAAACTCAACTAATGCTCTAGAAAACTCAGAAGTACCGGTCCCAATTGATGTCATGATGGACATATTCTCTAGATTATCTGCAAAATCTATAGCCAGATGTAGCTGCGTATCGAAGCTCTGGTTTTCCATACTTAGAATTCCCTATTTCACCGAGTTGTTCCTGACCAAGTCTTCTGCTCGACCGAAGCTATTGTTCGCTTGCGTGAGACACAGAGAGCTGATCGTCTTCTCGACACCTCAGCCTCAACATCCATATGAGAGATCGTCTCGTTTAGCTGCCACTTTTCATATGAAAATTCCCTTCGATGGTATTTGCGATATTATTAGTCCTATCCATGGCCTTGTCTTTGTTCGAGATGTGCAGAAGTTCAAGTTGGTCTCGGTGATATGTAACCCTACCACCAGACAAACCTTAACTTTACCGAAACCAAAGACAAAG
>NC_025703.1:780417-805386 GCF_000633955.1 Camelina sativa
TTTAGTTAACGCAGCCATGAAATCGCGGCGGCTGAACGTCTCGGAGGATCCTCGAACCATCCTTGGAAAGCACTCACGATTCCCTACTTCAAACTCAACTAATGCTCTAGAAAACTCAGAAGTACCGGTCCCAATTGATGTCATGATGGACATATTCTCTAGATTATCTGCAAAATCTATAGCCAGATGTAGCTGCGTATCGAAGCTCTGGTTTTCCATACTTAGAATTCCCTATTTCACCGAGTTGTTCCTGACCAAGTCTTCTGCTCGACCGAAGCTATTGTTCGCTTGCGTGAGACACAGAGAGCTGATCGTCTTCTCGACACCTCAGCCTCAACATCCATATGAGAGATCGTCTCGTTTAGCTGCCACTTTTCATATGAAAATTCCCTTCGATGGTATTTGCGATATTATTAGTCCTATCCATGGCCTTGTCTTTGTTCGAGATGTGCAGAAGTTCAAGTTGGTCTCGGTGATATGTAACCCTACCACCAGACAAACCTTAACTTTACCGAAACCAAAGACAAAGACGAGGTTATATATATAGCTATTTGGGTATGATCCGATGGAGAAACAATTCAAGGTACTTTCAATGACCGAAAGAGATGGGATTTCTGTTGAGCATCAAGTTCTAACATTATTAGGAACTAAGAAACTTTCATGGAGCATGATCGAATTGCATACCTCATTTTCCTAGATTTGATGGGATATGCATTAATGGTGTTTTGTATTACCGAGCTTCTGTCGACATATCTTCAGCTATGTCTATGATAGTTTGCTTTGATGTTAAGTCAGAGACGTTCAGCTTTATCAAAGTTATGGAACCTTTCATCAATGCTGTGGCTAGTGGAGCAACTCTGATTAACTACAATGGTAAATTGGGTTTAGTTATGTCGGAAGGGCGTCCTTACATTTGTGGAAGAGATAGACGTTTTGAGATGTGGATACTAAAAGACTCTGATAAACACGAATGGTCCAAGTTTGTTTACGAAATGCCTCCTCGGTGGCAGCGTATAAGCGAACGTAAAGTTTTTCGTTTTATTGGGGTCATTGGTACTACAAATGAAATTGTGTTGTCGTCGAGTCGTCCGCCCGACCGTTGCTATGTTTTATACTACAGTTTGGAGAGGAAAACTTTCAGAGTATTTGAAATCCAAGGGATGGGAGCGATTAAGAGAAATGGGGTTATTATGTTTTTAGACCATGTAGAGGACGTGAGACTTACGTAACACATATTTCAGAATGTGCTTGATGATACAATAATTTTATTAACAACTTTTCATATTAAATTTGTTTTTTATTTTGGTCAAAGTTTTCATATATTACAATATTATATACAATAATAACATCTTCTTTTCATACTAAATTAAATTTGTGTATGATGCATGCGTTTCCTGTCGGATTTACTCCTTGGAAAAAGAATCCTTTAGATGCATGTGTGACATGTGAGGGATCGGTGAATCGCGATGAAGCTATACGTAAAATTCGTCCAAAACTAAATTCCATGCGTGTCACAATATGAGATTTGCCAAAAGTTGCATCATTTATTTATTTTTGCTAAAGTAAAATTACATAAGTATTACCAAAGAGAATTAAATTAACCCCTTACTATTTTTTTTTCTTTTGAATGTAATGTTAAATTAAATTCAAGAAAAATTAACGTTCTCTTTACAATTGATCAGATGTGTTTTGAAACTTAGAAAGTGAAATCAGAGCAGTATATTAAAACTTTTAGAATCCTCTTGTTGCTAGCCAAGAACGTAGAACCCCTTACTATTTTAATTTTATTTTGATGTTTTCAAATGTTTTTTTGTTCCCTCAGTTATGCATCGGATCCTTTGGTTCGCATCAAAGAAAATTATGTATCCGTTTGAACCGAGTACTAAAATCGTTTTTTTATTAGTCAAATCTTACTTGTAAGAATTGTAGTCAAACGATAACCAATTGTTTATTTTAGAGTGATATATATACAAAAGAGTTTTTTAGTGGTGGGTGGTATTGTCAACAACCTATATACATATATACTGTAAATATATACTGTAAAACAACAGTTTCGTTAATTTGAGGATTCATGTGGTTTGGAAGAAGATACATTTCCCAGAGGCGTTGTGAGAAGTCGGACGATCACTAATTCTGGTACCCATGGTCCTTTTTTTTCTTTTTCTTTTCTTTATTTCAATTTTTGGTTTGGTAAGTGTGCTCGAGTGGCATACACATGTCTCTTTTTCATATGTTACGTTGTTGTTGTCGATCGTGACTCTTAAAACCTTTCCAATCACTTTGTTGTACTTAAATAAATAGACATTTAATTTGTATGTTGTAATCACTCTTAAACCTCTTTCTATGTTGTAATAAAGTAAATCATAGAAATATTTATACGTGTTTCATTCGAAATTGTAGCAACAGATCTCAAAGCTCCTCCTCTTGGCCATTTATTCTCGGCGCTTTCTCATGGCGGCAGATCATAATCATTTCGTCACAGAGACCTCTTTCTACAACCGAATCGTTCTGAGTCATCTTTTGCCGGCGAGTCTATGGGAAACTTTACCACATTTCCTCCAGACGTGGCTCCGGAATTACCTCGCCGGAAACATACTCTACTTCATCTCCGGCTTCCTCTGGTGCTTCTACATCTATTATCTTAAACTCAACGTTTACGTTCCCAAAGGTGACTTTTTTTTTTTTTTGAATTTCGATGTTCTGTTTTAAACCTTCGATTATATCGCCTGATGGATTCTGTCATACATGATACATACGTTTCAATTTGACGAGCATTACCCTCTTGCATGCATTCTTACTGTTAATTACTTTCAGTTCTTGTCTTGTAGTACTTCTCATTTGATTAGTAGTCTTTAAACCTTTTTCTTGATCTCTATCGTCGATTATATCGCATGAACGTTTCCTTTTTTTCTTTCTTCTTACTGTTAATTACTTTTAGTTATTGTCTTCTAGTATTTCTCATTTGATTAGTTTTAAAGTCTTTTCTTGATCCCTTTCGATTATATCGCCTAATGGATTCTGTCATACGTTTCAATTTTACGAACGAATTACCCTCTTGCATGGATTCTGACGGTTACTTTCAGTTCTTTTCTTCTTTTCTATTTCTCATTTTTTTTTGTCAATTTCTATTTCTCATTTAGTTAGTCTTAAATTTTAATTTTTTAGTTTTTATTTTCCAAAAAAGGGCCAGGGCTTAAAAACAAGTAAAACTTAGTTATTTCCTTGAAATATTGTGGTTCTTAGTTCTGTTTCTTGTGGGCCGGGGTTTCTTCTATTTTGTGTTCAGATTCCATTCCTACAAGAAAGGCTATGCTTTTGCAAATATATGTGGCAATGAAAGCTATGCCTTGGTACACTCTTCTTCCAGCTGTCTCTGAGTATATGATCGAGCATGGTTGGACCAAATGTTACACTACACTTGACCATTTCAACTGGTTCCTCTGTTTCCTCTACATAGCTCTCTATCTTGTTTTAGTTGAGTTTGGGATTTATTGGGTTCACAAAGAGCTTCATGACAATAAATTTCTCTATAAGCATCTCCATGCGACCCATCACATCTACAACAAGCAAAATACACTCTCTCCATTTGCCGGTAAGTCGTCGTCAAGCTATATGCTTTCAATCTAAACTCATCAAGAATGTTGTATCAATGGTTACTTTGGCTTTTCCAGGGCTCGCATTCCATCCGTTGGACGGGATACTTCAGGCTGTACCGCACGTGATAGCGCTGTTTATAGTGCGGATTCATCTTATAACACATCTGAGTCTTTTGTTCATAGAAGCCATATGGACAGCGAACATCCATGACTGCATCCACGGTAACATCTGGCCTGTAATGGGTGCAGGATACCATACCATACACCACACGACGTACAAGCATAACTATGGTCATTATACCATATGGATGGATTGGATGTTTGGGTCTATTAAGAATCCTCTCTTATTAGAAGAAGACAGTTTCAATAAGGAAACAAAATAAAGAGAATTAATGTCCAAAGTTCACATTTTTTTTCTTCTTCTTCGTTTGTTGGAACTAGAAGGGAAGTTTCCTACTTTCCTTTTTAAAAATTTATTACTCTTTTCTTTTGTATTATAAAAGATGATTTTTTTGTATTTTTTCTTGCATTACAAAAAATAATTTTCTGTATATTTTAATCAGTTAATCTTAGTTATTAAATAAGAATTTAAAATTTTGATGGATAAAATACTATTGATTAATAATTATAAAATATCTTATTATAAATACATAATACACTTATTGCTAAATATTAAATGTTTTTCTTAATTCATGTTTTTAATTCTAAAACATTATCTATCACAATACAGGGATAATAATAAACTTGTAATTAACCTTCTATAATTGCAGGATATATTTTGTTTAATAGGGTTTTTTAAAATCTGAAGGATTTAATAGGTCTATCTTGTTTAAGATCAATTGTGTATATAAATTAGCGGTGTCAAAAGTCAAAACTCTACCAAAAACGATATCACCCAAAAATCTAGCCAGAGGTTTTACAACAGTCATCTTTGAAGTTTCCCAAAATCGTCAAATTTAAATAGGTAGGTGAGGTTTGCTTAAGATATGATGACATGTAAATGAGGCAAAGTTTCCTTTTTTGTCGGTTAAGGTTGAAGAATTTTTGAAAAGCAATAAAATTTTCAAAACACAACAAATTAAATCAAATACCTAAAAATTTACACCCAAAGCATCGAAATTTACAAAACCGCGTGTCCTCTCTCTCTCTCTCTCTCTCTCTCTCTCTCATCCGCCATGAAAGTATAATACACCTTTTCGATAACTCACTTTTATTAGTATATAGTTTCTGCTAAGCACCAAAACAATTTTAAGGCGAGTCGATCAACCAACGTCAGGTATATATATCTTTCTTTCTCGCCCAAAAAAAGAAACTCCTTTATTGCTTTTGACTGGAGAGAGAGTCTCTGGTAATTTTTTCTTCTGTAATTTCATATTAAACACCATTTTTTTTTTTTGCATAAAGGTCGTTCCTTTCACATGGGGGGTCTTTGTAGATATACCAAAAAATATTTATATTGCCCACTCCCACTTGTGTGTGATTAGAATTAGATTGTCTCTGGAGATGTCACTGTTTTGTCTCTCTACTTATCGCTCTTTCCATTACTGTAATGTTGAATTGGGGGTTTCATTCATCTACTAACTACTAGGATGAAGTTTGTTGTCTCTCTCTCTTTTTCTTAATTCTTTCTCTACTTTTCGGACAGTAGAGACTCTTCTTGATTGCTCCTCTTCATCTAATTTTTGAGACTCTTTATAAGTGTTTGTTACACGCAATGGCTCGCTTCAGTTTTCCTTGTTTTCCGAATTTTGGGGGTTTTAATCAGGTTTGTTGATTCTCTCTTGTCAATGATTTTTTGGAAAAAGTTTTTAAATTGGTGGGTTTTGCTTTTGACTCTCTACTTTAGAAATTGATGTGGTTCCGTTAAGGTCGTGTTTGGTTTATTATTCAGTTCCAAATATTTAGGTGAACTTAGAGCCTTTTTGTTGGATCTCATTGTAGATTGTTAGGTCTGCTAATTAGCATATTATCAATTCAGTGGTTCTTGGTTCCAGCCAGATTCGTTTTGGTGGTCATAGTCTTCTTTAGTCATGGTTTGGTTCTAAGCGAGTAAGAATCTCTTTTGAATTTTCTCTGTTCTTCTCTGTTTGTGGTTCTGTGGTTTGAGTTCTTTGTAGATAACTGATATCTTTTGGTGTGAGTCTTGTTTGTTTCCAGATTGATTGATTGAACAGGGGAATAGTTATATTATATCAGGTGGTTAATATAGAAGAAACGTTTCAGGTTTTATGAAAACAAATACTTATGGCATATACAGATTTAGCTTACCAATGTTTGACCTAACCCCATCTCACCGGATTACAGGATTTGTATGATTAGCTGTGAATTGTACAATCAATGATTTGTTACTTGATGGAGTTTAGTTAGCTTAGTAGATATCTTTTCTTCCTTTTGCTTGATTTAAGATAACATCATGTCTTTAGCTTTACACATTGCCGCATTTCTATACCAAACCATTAAAAAACTTTGGATGTTCAATCTAAACTGCTTCTTTAATCAAGTCTTCTTAGGACTGGTTCTTCCATAATCTTGTTCCTTGAGTATTATTAAGTGGTATTCTTTGTACATTCCTGTAAACCTTCTTACCCATTAGAGTGTGTGATTTCTTGGGATGATCTTAGGCTGTGACAAACCGGGGGCCTGAGATTTCACAAACTGCTGACAATTTGGTCTCACCATCTGACATTCCACTCATAGAACCTAATAGTAAAGAGGTACCCCTAATTGTTTATTTTCGCCAACTATTTCTTGGCGAGTCTCACTGGTGTATATCAAACCTTAATCTTGTGTTGCAACGAATACCACAACTTAGACATCGACTTTTTATATATCTCTTGTTTTCACATCATTTTGGTCGTAATGATGAGCTGAATTTAGATATCACTGTAATACAGTAGGTCAATTTTGTTTGAGAGCTCAATAGCTTTTCTAATGAGTTCATGTAACTATTTTGACCCACAGCAGTGATCTCTTGTAGATTCTTTACTTTTCACATACTATAAGTATCTTTCTTGCTTACATTCCATCATTGTGGCTGAATCGAAAAGTACAGAGAGAAAGGAAAATTATTTGATCATGGTGTATTTTATATCTCTAAGCAGCACAGGATGAGAGAGGCACAGCTAGGCGCTCACACTGTGAGGTCCCATGGAATGACTGTTGCAAGGATTCACATGCATGATTGGATCATTCTCGTGCTACTTGTTATTCTCGAGGGCGGACTCCTTATAATCCACCCGTTTTATCGCTTTGTTGGGAAAGATATGATGACTGATCTCAGTTACCCGTTAAAAAGTAACACTGTACCAATTTGGTCTGTCCCGGTAAGCGTCTAATAAGTCAACTTCTAACACTGGCCTCATACATTTTTCACAACATAAATAACATTTCTTTTCATCGGAATGACAGGTATATGCGATGCTGTTGCCTTTGGTAATCTTCATCTTTATCTATTTCCGTCGAAGAGATGTTTATGATCTTCATCACGCTGTGCTAGGTCAGCATTTCTGAAGAGATGTTTATGATCTTCATCTTTATCTATTTCTTTCACATATTTGAACAACAGTAATGTTGGCCTTTCTCCATGTGCAGGTCTCTTATACTCCGTTCTGGTGACAGCAGTACTTACCGATGCAATCAAGAATGCAGTTGGTCGACCACGTCCTGACTTTTTCTGGCGTTGTTTTCCCGATGGCAAAGCTGTAACTATGTCTCCATGTGTTTTACTATTGCGTTATAAATTATTTTCTGCCTCTTGAATCTTGTTTTTTTGCTTCTCAGGTTTATGATATCCTCGGAGATGTTGTATGCCATGGTGATAAAAGCGTCATAAGAGAAGGGCACAAAAGCTTCCCAAGCGGGCACACCTCATGTAAGACTATGTTACTGTTTTCTTTTTCTTTGTCTTCTTGAGCGTTTTAGGCGAAAAGAAAGTTTTGGTTTTATTAAACTGCAGCTTTGATTTGTTTTTGCAGGGTCTTTTGCGGGGTTGGGATTTCTGTCGCTATACTTATCGGGAAAGATTCAAGCGTTTGACGGTAAAGGCCATGTTGCAAAGCTATGCATAGTCATACTCCCTTTGCTATTTGCAGCTCTGGTCGGTATTTCCCGTGTTGATGACTATTGGCATCATTGGACAGACGTCTTTGCAGGAGGCTTGCTAGGTTTGTTTCCACTCTCTACTCAAAAAAGGTCAAAACTTGTTCCCTTTAAACAACATTCAAACCTCATACCATTGTCTGAACTCGCAGGTCTTGTGGTGTCGACGTTCTGTTATCTTCAGTTTTTCCCGCCACCATATCACACCGAAGGTGCAAACGAATTGCAGATTCCATTTGAAAAGATGTATCTTTTATATTGTGAATTGATCATCTAAAGTTTGATATTGTTGTTCTAGGTTGGGGACCATATGCTTACTTCCAAGTGTTGGAAGCTGCGAGAGTGCAAGGTACCGAGAATGGAGCGGTGCAGCAACAACCCCAAGGTGATAACGGTGAAGAAGAAGACGGTGGGTTTATGGGCTTACATTTGGTGGATAATCCGAGTATGAGGAGAGAAGAAGATGTAGAAACTGGTAGAGGCTGAGTAGAAGAAACGCTGAAGCTGGTCTGGTTGTTTATTTTTAGGACACTTTTTCTTGTTCTTTTGATTCTTTTGTTTTGACTACTTTTGCTAGATTTGTGTAAGATAACTAGTAGTCTAGTAACTACAGTCGTTTGGTTTTTGGTTTAAATGGATGGGACCAGTATTAATGGGTCCGGTATTGTTATTGGTTAATGTTCTTTTGACTAGTTCACTCTCTCTTGTATAATCGAAAATCACTTTTTGGTTAAAAACACTAAACATGTGTAAATTGTAACTGTGCATCACTTTTGTTATGGGTCACAATCAAACTCAAATCCGGCATAATTCATTGACAACAAATAACCAAAGAAATAAATAAGTAAAAAAAAAAAATCTCGAATCGTTCCTTCTTGATAACCTTTTTTGTTATTTGTTTCTGTATTTGTTGAGTACTTCCAATTCTCTGATTAAATATTGCATTGAAGTTTCGTGTTCTTTTCTTATGTTTCAAGTGTTGTAACGTCTGATTTCGTATAGATATTAGCATATACATGTTCAAAATTTCGTGGCAAGTAGACACGACACGAGCACGCCAACTTTCTCAATCAAGCCCATTTGTTTTTTCACAAATGTCATGCGTTACCAAAACTTTTTATCACATACCAAAAACGATCCGGTTAATACTTACTATAAGAACCTAAACATACCATCCGAACGTGTAAATGTTTTGTTTATTGTAAAACCAAATAATTGTGTTTGCATTTGAACTGTATATATATATTTGTAATCATATCAATATGTGTTTATGAATTTTATAGTTACAACAAAAATTATGATCGATTGCATATAAAGAATATATAAGATGAAATACTTAAACGCAAATGCAAACGGAAAGAAATTATATTGGATGTGTTGGAGTTTTGACAATTTCTTTGTCTTCGCATATACGTTTAGTAAAGATCTTTAACATATATAGTTTAAACTTTAAACCAAAAACGACTCGTCATATGTCACACAAGTGCATAGTTGCATATTATTAAGTGAATAATTAATCATATAACTATATAATAAGACTAATAATTACAGCTAAGGGGTGACATGTTTAATACTCAATCTTTTGTCAACTCATTATATATATACTACTGTCTCCTCCTAACACAAGAGGCAGAAGGGAAAGAAGAAAAGAGAGAGAAAATGACGATAGCTTTGCTCTTGAACTCGACGATGACGATGGCTAGAACGAGGCAGAATCCAGCGGTTGCGGTATCTTACCCGCCGCCTACTTACTTGGGATCTAGTTTTCCACGTCGTCGTCCTCTTCGAGTTTCGTGTGTTGCCACAAACCCTAGGTGAGTTTTTATCTTTTCAGATCTTCAAATCCTTTTCGTTGATAATATTCTAAATTTTGGCTTTTGCTTTATATTGGTTGATTCCGTGGTATACGTTTAACCCATTGAATGACAATGGAAGTGAAAAGGTGTTGGATGATCATATTATATTTAAATATTTGTCTCATTCGCAAATCCTGTCAAAACCGAATCAAAACGGTAAAAAAAACTGATCAAAAAGTTAACTATTGTTTTTTTTCTATATTGAACTTGGAAGTAATTCAAATAATGAAATGATTGCGAGTTCTAATAAAATTCATATAGACAATCAGTTAATTTGCATTTTTGAAAGGCACAAACCTGATCGAATTAACAATAATCCTAACAATTTAAAAATGTTACAGAGAAACGAGTCACAAGAAGACGTTTCGACCCATAAAAGAAGTACCAAACCAAGTGACACACACAATCACACAAGAGAAGCTCGAGATCTTCAAATCAATGGAACCTTGGGCCCAAGAAAACTTATTACCTTACCTCAAACCCGTTGAAACTTCATGGCAACCACAAGACTTTTTGCCCGAAACCAACGACGAAGACCGGTTCTACGAGCAAGTGAAAGAGCTACGAGATCGAACAAGAGAGATCCCTGACGATTACTTTGTAGTTCTTGTCGGAGACATGATCACCGAAGAAGCATTACCAACTTATCAAACGACTTTGAACACTCTAGACGGCGTCAAGGACGAGACCGGCGGGAGTCTAACACCGTGGGCGGTTTGGGTTAGAGCATGGACAGCAGAGGAGAATCGACACGGTGATTTGTTGAATAAGTATCTTTACTTATCAGGTCGTGTTGATATGCGACATGTTGAAAAGACTATTCAATATCTTATCGGATCCGGCATGGTAACGTTCTCATCATCTCATACTACTAAAAAAATATTGTGGGCAGAAATCGTAAATTATAATTTCTTTGGGGCCTAATTGATAATTTTTATAATTGTTATTCAGGACTCCAAATTTGAGAACAATCCCTACAATGGCTTCATCTACACTTCTTTTCAAGAGAGAGCCACGTTCATCTCCCACGGCAACACGGCGAGGCTAGCCACGACCTACGGCGACACAACGCTCGCCAAAATCTGCGGAACAATCGCGGCGGACGAGAAACGGCACGAGACGGCTTACATACGGATCGTCGAGAAGCTGTTCGAGATCGATCCCGACGGGACCGTACAGGCTCTAGCGAGTATGATGAGGAAGCGGATCACGATGCCGGCTCATCTAATGCACGACGGACGCGAAGACGATCTGTTCGATCATTATGCCGCCGTGGCGCAGAGGATCGGAGTTTATACCGCGACCGATTACGCAGGGATTTTGGAGTTTTTGTTGCGGCGGTGGGAGGTGGAGAAGTTAGGGTCGGGTTTGTCCGGCGAAGGAAGGAGAGCACAGGACTATCTGTGTACCTTGCCGCAGAGGATTAGAAGGTTAGAGGAAAGAGCTAACGATAGAGTCAAACTTGGGTCAAAACCTTCTCTTTCATTCAGCTGGATCTATGGGAGAGAAGTTAAACTATAAAAACGACAAAGCTTGTTGCGTTTTCACTGTACTTGGACTCAAAACAATGTAAAGTAAACTAAATAATAAACGATCTTGCGTTTTAGTGAATCACTGGGTTATATGTTATACGGCCCATGGGCTTGTGTAGTGAGCAAATAAGGAGTGGCATAGACGTAATTAGAAGTGAACCTGAGGGATAGAAGAAAAAGTAACAATTATAGTATTAATCAGTCCGTCCGTGGCTCGATCATCACGCCCAGAGTTTGGTCTTCTTCTTTCACATTTGTCTCTTTCTCACAGTCACAGAGCATAGAAATAATCGAAAACTTTTCTTGTTTCATCTGGGATTCGTTTTGCTTCTGTTCATTGGTTTATTGAGTTTGTTAGAGAAGAAGAAAAGAAAAAATGGCGATGGCTATGGATCGGATCGTCTTCTCCCTTTCATCTTACGTCTATCGTCCTTGTCAAGTTAGGGGATCCAGATCTTCTAGAGTTTTCATGGCTTCTACGATTCGCTCTGCCGCTACGTGAGTTTTATATTTCGAATTTGCAGGCTTATTTATTCCTTTATT
This sequence comes from Camelina sativa, assembly GCF_000633955.1. Lineage (NCBI taxonomy): Eukaryota > Viridiplantae > Streptophyta > Magnoliopsida > Brassicales > Brassicaceae > Camelina > Camelina sativa. Next base: position 792,043 of record NC_025703.1, read on the forward strand.
AATGCTTTGAATTTGTCCTGATCTGGTGTTTGCTTTTTGAGTATCGATGATAAATCTCCGGTTTTGGTTGATCCAGCTTCCTGTTTTCATCAATTTTTATTCCCAATGCACTCTTGGTTCGTGAAATGATGTATTTGCTTCATTTGTATGTTGAAATCTCTCATTTTCTAACTAAGATTTATCTGCGAGCTTGGTTTTAGATCACAGAGACTCATTTATATGAAAAATGTTTGATTTTGTTAATCTGTACCTTACATGCAAAGGAAAATATTGTCTGTCTACTAAGTAACATTAACAAAATTTGGCTAATTCTCTTCTTCGTTCTGAACGCATGCATGAATTGTTTTTGTGTTTATGACTTTCTTGTTACATGGTTGTTGGCCCATAAGACTACTATGCTAATCAGTTTCTTATTCATTTATTCTCTTGTTTGTTTATCATGTTAAGTAAAAGACTATTGGGTGTTGTTGTTCAGGATTGATGTGTAGCAGCTGCTTACTCTATTTCTTGATTTCTTGCTCAACTCCTATTGAAATTTTGAAACTTTATTTGTTTTTTTTTTTTCTATTACAGAGAGGTTACGAATGGAAGGAAACTGTATATCCCTCCTAGAGAGGTGCATGTCCAAGTTAAACATTCTATGCCGCCAGAAAAGCTGGAGATCTTTAAGTCTTTAGAAGGATGGGCTGATGAAACCCTCTTGACTTATTTAAAACCTGTTGAGAAATCATGGCAGCCGACTGATTTTCTTCCGGAACCTGAGTCGGAAGGATTCTATGACCAAGTCAAGGAGTTGAGAGAAAGGTGTAAGGAACTTCCTGATGACTATTTTGTGGTGCTTGTTGGGGACATGATCACTGAAGAAGCACTTCCTACTTACCAGACCATGTTGAACACCTTGGATGGAGTTAGGGATGAGACCGGAGCAAGTCCTACTCCTTGGGCTATATGGACCAGGGCTTGGACTGCTGAGGAGAATAGACATGGGGATCTTCTTAACAAGTATCTTTATCTTTCTGGTCGAGTAGACATGAGGCAGGTTGAAAAGACAATTCAGTATCTGATTGGTTCTGGAATGGTAAGCTCTGCTAATCGTTGCCTGCTTATTTGATTTGACTGTTAAGATACAATAGGTAGGGGAACAGAAAGAGTAATAAGTTGGAACCGTTTATCAGTCTTTACCTTTTTGGAACTTATCTTGTCATTTCTTAATTGGGCTTGAATTGACGTCACAATGACTATTCGCAAATCATCATCTTAGCAACATACCCATAGTTATGTTTCAAGTTCTGAAGATAGAATTGAAGTGATCCTACTTAGCTGCCACTTTAAATACTTGTACGGTTTTTCATTGTGTATAGCTTTGTTTTACTAATATTCAATGTATGATTGATCGATTTGTGTTATGTTCTTAGGATCCAAAAACTGAAAACAACCCGTACTTGGGTTTCATCTACACATCCTTTCAAGAAAGAGCGACCTTCATCTCTCATGGAAACACTGCCAGGCTAGCGAAAGATCGTGGAGATCTGAAACTTGCGCAGATATGCGGGACCATTGCTGCTGATGAGAAGCGTCATGAGACTGCTTACACCAAGATTGTAGAGAAGCTCTTTGAAATTGACCCTGATGGCACGATCTTGGGTCTGGCTGATATGATGAAGAAAAAGATCTCAATGCCTGCACATTTAATGTATGATGGCCAAGATGATAACCTGTTTGAGCACTTCTCAACCGTTGCCCAGAGGCTTGGTATCTACACAGCCAAGGACTATGCTGATATTCTAGAGTTTCTTGTTGAACGGTGGAATGTGGAGACTTTGTCAGGCCTTTCTAGTGAAGGACACAGGGCCCAGGTAAATTACCTCCATGTGATGAAACCTCCTAGTTTATGAATACTTAGCATGTTCTTGTAGTAGTTTTTAGTCATGGAAACTATATTAGATATACTGTTTAGTATGTTTTGTGTATTTGAAGATCTGATCAGGACCTGAACTTTGAATTCTGACTTGATCATTGCCTTTGACAGGACTTTGTCTGCGGACTACCTACAAGAATCCGCAAAATTGAAGAGAGAGCTCAAGGAAGAGCCAAAGAAGCAGCCAAAAACATACCATTCAGCTGGATTTTTGGTAGAAATATCAGGGCTTAAGAAGTTTAGTACACAATTCTCTTTCGAATTATCCCAAGTAAGCCATAAAGGTCTTCACCAACCATCTCATTCTCACCAATGAAGGACCAGTTTTAAGACCACGAAAGTTCATTTGAATATGTTTTGTTTTATACGGAACATTGTAGATAAAAGTTATGTGGTTAGGTAATGTTTCTTGTTTGAATCAGTCAAGACCAGAGAAAAATGTTTGAGTGTTCTCTTAGTGATAATGTTGGTTTACCAAGAACTTACGACTTTGCTTTACCTTTTTGATTCTATTTTTGTTGTATCAGTTTAAATAATGGTGTTCTCTCTTACAGTAGTAAAGCTTCCGTTTCTTAATGTCAAATCATTTTGTTCCTATTAAAAGTTGCGAAAGTCCGATTTCTTTTATTGGTCTAGATAACTTGGGTAGACATTGTTCCATGACTATCATTAGCTAAAGTTTTCTTATGCAAGACGGTATATATGTAGAATCATCAACAAAGTAATCAACCAATTTAATTCTTCAATACATATAAACCTTGAAAAACAGATCAAACTAACATTTGATACAAGACAAACTCTCTTCTCTCAAACAAAATCACTACAAGAAGTCATTCTTTCTTCAAACTTGGAAGTCACTCTGAACCTTACCAGTCCTCTTCATAGCAACTCCATTACCATCACCTTCGACATAAGCATAGTACTTCAAGAAGAAGGCGAGAACAAGAACGATCCACTCAAGGCAAAAGATCACAACACAGAGCCCGCCAGCTAGTTTCAAGATCATAGACGCTTCTTTCTCACGGACATAAGAGTTAAGGCTCTCGAGGAAGTTGGAAGTGTTGGTGAAGAAAAGAACAGAGACTGAGCCTTGGAAAATGGCTGTAAGGACAGTAGTGATCATGTGAGCTGCGTACCACCGGTTCTTGCCATAAGATACGGCTGCACAGCCAGAGACGGCGGCTGCGATTGTGGTGGCGTGGAGGAGGATGAGGAAGAAACCGCAGAGTGAAGGGATTAAACGGAGAGAGAGAGTGAGGAAGATGCAGCTTGAGGATGCACCAAGGAGGACGTAGTTTGAGAAGAGGAAGAGTTTATGGGTGTAGAAGCTAGATTCTTGTGGCTGAGGAATTAAACCCATGATGATGTTGGATTTATCTGATTCGGATTGTTAAAATTTTTGGATTTTGAGATCGACAAGAAGAAGAAGATAGCTAGTGAGTAGTGAGTTATGAATCGGTAACATCGGAGTGGGATGATATATAAAGAGAAATTTAAACGGTCGGATTTTTCCAAATATGACCGTTGGGGTTTACAGAAGTCAGTAGGCCTGGGCACTAATACCCGTTACCCGTATTCGACCCGTTACTCGGCTCGTATCCGTCCCGAAAAAAGGTACCCGCAGCTTTAGGGTCGAGTAAAGAGTATTATAATTATATTACCCGTGAGTAAGGGACGATTATAGAGTATTGGTTTAGTTTTCAATATCCGTCCTGTTACTCGTCCCTTTATCCGTTTTGTTATCCGACCCGTAAATACCCTTTAATATTTTGTATTATTATTATTTATTATTAATTTATAAATATATTATAGAGTTAAAGTTAAAGTCTAAATTCAATTTAGTCCAATTGGACGCCCAATTGAATTAATATTTTATTTTTCTTTTTAAGTTTGTAATTTTCGAATTTTTGGACCTATATGTTGCATACATTTATGAATTTTTCCTTTTTCGGATTTTGGAATATGAAATTATTATTGCGATTATTGATAATTTTTTTTATCGGATATTCATTTTTCTGGGCAAGGGTAAAGGGTTGGGTATTTAAAGGGTCAACTATTTTTTTCTGGGTACCCGTTATTTAAGGATCGAATACGAATAATTTTTTTCTATTACCCGTTAGAGTCAGATCGGATAAAGGGTATGAGAAAATTCAAGGGTATCCGTCTCGTGCCCTGGCCTAGAAGTCAGGTGTAGGATAGATCACGGATAGAGTGTGAGTTGGTGTTGCGTAACGGCTAGTGTTTTGCTTTTACTTTTTGTTCAGAACAAGACTGGCAGGCCCAATGGGCCAGATTGGGTTCTTGTTTGTCCAATACAAGGATCAGATATGTTAAGTTGGGTTTAGAATCATTTTGGTAGTCTTTGCTTGCTTAAAACAGTTTTCATTAGTTTGCAACGTATTGAAATTCGGGGTCAGCGTCGTATTAAAGGAAGTGCCACAGTCTCCTGGTATGCCACATGTAGGTTAAGCCACCCTTTATTATACAAATGATGTACAAGGTATATATAGGGTGATACACACGGGTTTTGCTATATAGTAATTACAAAGAGATCCCTAATATATATTCTCCTTTACACCATATTTTCTCATTTCACTATCCTGTCCCCCATATTCCATGGGGTCAGAAACAGAAAGAAGACTTTGACTGATGAGGATTTGCTTCCACTGCCTGCCAAATAAGGGTTTGGAAGAATTTATTTAACAGCGTAATGTGCTTCATTTCATACAAACCTCCAAACAACGATGGCTGTCTTCTCTTCCACTCAATCGCATCAACTGTTCTTAAATTTCCGGGGAGAGGAATTGCGTTATAGCTTCGTGAGCCACCTCATTGATGCCTTGGAAAGGAATGGGATAAACATCTTCGTAGACAGATACGAGCTGAGAGGCAAAGACCTTAAAAATCTCTTTGTAAGGCTTCAAGAGTCGAAGATCGCGCTGGCCATCTTCTCTACCAGGTCTATACTATTCATTCTTTCACACTCTTGACGATTATCCAATATCTTCTTCACTGAACCAGAAGATTCAAGGAACATATATAAATCATCTTGTATTAATTATAGGTATGCAGAGTCGCCGTGGTGTATGGATGAGTTGGTTACTATGAAGAAACTTGCGGATCAAGGAAAGCTCCTAGTCATTCCAATCTTCTACAACGTAGAGCCAGAAGACATCAGAAAACAGACAGGTGAGTTTGGTGAAAAATTCTGGACTCTCGCGAAAGGATCTACTGGAGATGAGATAAAGAAATGGAAAGAAGCCTTGGAATGTATTTCCGACAAGATGGGTTTGTCATTGGGAGGCAAGAGGTACTTTAAGCGCACACTCACTCCATCCATCTTCTTCTTTTCCCTCTAATTAAAACCAAAGATAGTTATGTTCTCTCTGTAATTTTCCTGAAAATGTTGAAGTATGTTTTTTAATTTATGTGAAGTATGTTGTTCTTTCTTGGCAGCTATGAAGCCGATTTTATCAAGGAGATTGTCAAGGAAGTTCAGAGAGTTATAGCAGCAATTGGAACTGAGGACGAAGTGAATCATTTTGGGGGAAAAAACAAAAAGAATCGCAAATGCAATTTCCCACGTGAGCTTACCGTTTTCAAGAGGATCAAAACCAAAAAGATAAAGTTTTGATGTAATATTAATGTTCTGCAATTTATGTCTGGATAGTGAGTCTTTTATCTATTAAAGGTTCTATTTTTTATTCTCTATGTTGCTGTTTAAGTTCAGATCGATCTTGGGAATACCTGTGACTCAAGAAGAACCTCTCACTTTTCAAATGATTATCAATTTATCCCTAATACATATTAAAATCTACAACTTTATCTTGTTTTTTGAATCTATTGAAAAATCATAATAAAAATAAAAATATGTTTATAAAAAATAATAAACAACTCTTGATCTTATATCATTAGGAAGCAAGCAATAAGTTTTTGTTTGCTCCGCTAAATTGAACCGACTCAATCCACCCGAACCAAATACTCTATGAAAGATCGAATTGAAACTTAATGACCGTTTCAATACAATTGAAACAGAGTAAAGCTTAGATGAAACCATAACTGCAGAAAGAAGAAAAACTGAATTCTTCGTCTTCTGTTTACACTCAGATTGAAAGAAGAAGAAGACGGATTCGAGTCAAGATTTCTAGTTCTGCTTCAGAAAAATCAAAGATCATGTTACCTAACAAACCAATTATGACATCTCCAGAGCAACACAGCTTTGACGAAACTCGATGGGTAATCGATGTTCGGAAACCTCTCGACGCAGAGCTTGAAGAACACGATCTCGAACAAGTCACAGTCAGCATTTTCAATGTTCCTAAAGCATTAATGTGTAGCCATCCAGATAAATACACACCTCACCGGGTTTCAATCGGACCTTATCACTGTCTAAGACCAGAGCTTCACGAAATGGAGAGGTATAAACTAATGATCGCGAGAAAAATTCGAAACCAATGTAGTAGCTCTTTCAGGTTTCATGATCTTGTAGAGAAATTACAATCCATGGAGGTTAAGATTCGAGCTTGTTATCATAAGTATATCGCGTTTAACGGAGAGACTCTGTTGTGGATCATGGCGGTAGATTCGTCGTTCTTGATCGAGTTTCTCAAGATTTACAGTTTTAAAAAGGTGGAGACTTTGATTAACAGAGTTGGGCATAACGAGATTCTTAGAGATATAATGATGATTGAGAATCAAATCCCTCTTTTCGTTTTGAGGAGAACACTCGAGTTTCAAAACCCTCTTGATTCGATCGAATCAGCTGATGATCTCCTGGTCTCTGTTCTTACGGGATTATGCAGAGATCTCTCTCCTCTAGTTATCAGTTTCGACGATCATGAGATTTTAAAGGCTCAGCTTCATGAGTGTAATCATATCTTAGACTTCTTGTATCAGATGATCGTTCCCAGAATCGAAGAAGAAGAAGAAGAAGTCGAGGAAGAAGAAAACAGAGCATGCGACAATGGCGGAAACAGAGCAGTTAGGTTTTTGGGAGAGATTAAGCAACAATTCAAAAGGGTTTTCGCGTCTCAAACTGCGGATCTAATCTTGAGATTCCCCTGGAGAATCATATCAAATCTTCCTGGCTTCATGGCTCTGAAACTCTCAGCTGATTATCTCTTCACAAGACAAGAACGCGAAGCAGCAACAACTTCATCATCATCGGTTTCGGATCAGGATATCGAAAAGCCTCCTCTTGTGGAAGAACTCGCAATACCATCAGTCTCCGATCTCCACAAAGCCGGAGTTAGATTCAAAGCAACAACAAACGGTAACGTTTCAACTGTATCATTCGATTCAAACTCGGGTCACTTTCACCTCCCTGTTATAAACCTAGACATCAACACAGAAACAGTTCTTAGAAACCTCGTCGCTTACGAAGCTTCAAACACTTCAGGACCACTAGTGTTCACTCGTTACACAGAGCTCATTAACGGAATAATCGATTCGGAAGAAGACGTTAGGTTGCTTAGAGAACAAGGCGTGCTTGTGAGCCGTCTCAAGAGTGATAAAGAAGCTGCAGAGATGTGGAATGGTATGAGCAAGTCTGTGAGGTTGACCAAAGTTGTGTTTTTGGATAAGACTATTGAGGATGTTAACCGTTATTATACCGGACGGTGGAAGGTGAAGATTGGAAGATTGGTTGAGGTTTATGTTTACGGTTCTTGGCAGATTCTTGCGTTTTTGGCGGCGGTTTTGTTGTTGATGTTGGTTTCTTTGCAACTGTTCTCGATGGTGTTTGGCACCTTACTTCGGTTTAGAACCGGTTAGGTTTTGGGTTTGGTTCGATTTCGATTTCGATTTTGATTTCTATTTCACTTGGTTTGGTTTGTTTCGGTTTATGTTGAACCATATTAAAATTGATTTTGGTTGAAGCAATTTGTAACAAAAAGTTCTTTTTTTTTAATTGCAATAAAGATCTGAACTTGAGAGAGAGAGAGAGAGAGAGAGAGAGAGAGAGAGAGAGAGAGTAGGGTTTTGGGTTTAGAATCAGAAACTGCTGCTGAAGAAAATGTTGAGATCCCTTTTTTGGAGATCGCAAAATGCGACTCGGAACCTCGCCGTGACTCGATTCTCGAAGAAGAAGACCCAGACTCCATCGCTAAACTCCATTTCCAGATTCTCATACCTCGAGTCGTCTGGAAATGCTTCTACTCGAAACATCAGGTTCTTCTCCGGGAGCCCTCCTACGGAAGAGAACCCAGTCTCGTTACCCACGGATGAGATGCCAATCTCGTCAGCCGCAGAGCTTACTCTTGAAAAATCGAATCTTTCCGATTTGGGTGTTGCAGAAAGTGGTGATTTTGATGTAAATGGTGGTCTCTCTGTTGAAGCCATTGGTGGTGTTGGTGAAGATGGAGATTCAGAGATTGTTGCGATTGAAGCTTCTGAAGATGGATCCGTTGTAGAAAAGGGGGATTCTCAGGTTAGCGAGGTGTACCAATTTGATGACGAAAAGTTAGAATCTGTCCTGTCTCTGTTACGGAGTGATGAGGAATCTTTGGAGGTTGGTCTTAAGGCGCTTAATGTAGACTTGCACTTAGATTTTGTGGTAAGAGTGTTTGAATCCCCAGGAATTTCAGGTAAGAATCTGATTAGGTTTTTGAAATGGGCAACTGAGAAAGAAGAGATTACTGTTACCACCTCGCTTGTGGAATCTATTCTTGTAGCTATTACTAGTGATACACGTAGAATGGATGCTTATAGTTTGTGGGATTTGGTTAAGGAGATTGGTGAGAAGGAGAATAGTTGTGTTTTGAATTTGGAGATATTGAATGAATTGATTGCCTTGTTTGGGAAAATTGGTAAATCCAAAGCTGCTTTTGATGTGTTTACTAAAACCGAAGAGTTTGGCTTTACTCCGAATGCGAAAACATATTATTTGACATTGGAGGCGCTTTGTAAGCGGTCGTTTATGGTTTGGGCATGCTCTGTATGTGAGAAAATGCTTGAGAGTGGTGTGTTGCCAGAGGGAGAACAGATCGGTAACATCATAACTTGGTTTTGTAAGGAAGGGAAGGCTGAAGAGGCTTACTCAGTTTACGAATTGGCCAAGACGAAAGAGAAATTCCCTCCTCCTAGATCTGTGGCTACTCTGATAAGTGCTCTTTCTAAGAACGATGGGACTATTACGTTTGCTCAGGAGCTGTTGGGTGATTTGTCTGGAGAAGCTAGGCGACAAGGGATAAAACCATTTTCTGATGTTCTCCATAGTTTATGCAGGATGAGAAATGTTAAAGACGCTAAATCTTTGCTTTTGGATATGATTTCTAAAGGGCCTGCTCCTGGGAATGCGGTTTTCAATTTGATTGTCCATGCTTATTCGAAATCTGGAGATCTGGATGAAGCTAAAGAGGTTTTGAAGTTGATGGAGAGTAGAGGTTTGAAACCAGATGTGTACACATACACTGTCATCATTAGCGGTTATGCTAAAGGAGGGCTGATGAGCGAAGCTCAAGAGATTCTCGCAGAGGCGAAGAAGAAGCATAAGAAGCTTAGTCCTGTGACATATCACGCACTTATCCGAGGTTATTGCAAGATTGAAGAATATGACGAAGCTCTGGAACTTTTGAAAGAAATGGATCGTTTTGGGGTGCAGCCTAATGGTGATGAGTACAATAAGCTGATACAATCATTTTGCCTGAAAGCTTTGGATTGGAAAAAAGCAGAGATGCTGTTTGAGGAGATGAAGCAGAAAGGCTTGCACTTGAATGCGATTACTCAGGGGCTTATAAGGGCAGTTAAAGAGATGGAATCTGAAGCCAAGGTAACGGAAAATGGAAACTTACTTGCTGCAGCATAAAATTTCGATCCGATACTTGTCAAAGTTCTAACATTGTGGACTAGCTTTTGAAGATGTTTTTCTTGGTTTGAAATCCCGGAAGATACCTGGTTTGTTCTTTTGTTACTGGAATCAATCTTTTGTACTCCAGTATTCCCCAATAAGCCTTTACAGTGTTCAATCAAGATTTTTTTTTTATAGCTTTCAAGAAGTGATTCAGTTTACCATGGTCATTGTTCTGTTTGTATTTGGTTTTCTAGTAAGATAGCATCTTTTGATTTTAGCTCAGATTTAGTTTCGGTTTCAAATTTTGAGTTGAGAAAATTGATCTTCATGTTCAAAGTTCATACTTTCAAACTCTATAAGACCAACTAATACAAACACAAAAACGTATCATTGTTAATAATAATACCTTGGAGTATTTAAATTAAATATAAAATATATGAAGCTTATGAAAAATTAATGATTCAATGCTGTTATAACAAAAACAATAATAAAAAATACAGATTTGTTATAAAAAAAATCAGGAAATTCTAACGACCACTTTATTCTTCTTGCCTGCAGAAAGAACAAGACCTTTCCCTTCAACAATATCTTCTTCTTCAACTCTCTTATTCTCATCATCCACTCTCTCATTGTTCATATAAAACCCACCTTGCTTCAACATTCTCCTCGCAGCAGATTTGCTCTCAAACAAACCCGCAGAAACCGATAGATCCACAATAGATGAACCCGAGACTCGATCAATAGACAGTGAGCAAGAAGGTATATCCTCTGCTATTCTCTCAATCAAGTTCCAATCAAGCTTTGTCTCAGCTCCTGGTCTTAAAGCTTCTGTTGCTTTTATGGCTTCCTTCAAACCCTCTTCACCATGTACAAATCTGGTTACTTCTTCAGCGAGTTTGATTTGGGCAGTGTTAGGAACATACCCGGGTTTGCTCATTTGATCTTCTAAGATCTTTATATCATCCAAACTCAGAAAAGTTAGGGTCTTTAAGAAACGTATCACATCAACGTCTGGAACTGAGAAGAAGTACTGATAGAACTTATAAGGCGATAGCATCGAAGGAGAGAGCCAGATTGCTCCATCTTCTGATTTCCCGAATTTCGTCCCGTCGTTTTTCAATAGGAGAGGAAACGTTAGCCCGTAAGCTGCTTCTTCTGTTTGGAGAATCTTCCTGATCAAATCAGTTCCAGCTGTTATATTCCCCCATTGATCACTGCCACCTATCTGAACATTGATCCCTTCGTTCTTGAACAGGTGAAGAAAATCATAGGCTTGCAACAACTGATAAGTGAACTCGGTGTAGCTCATACCTTGTTCTGATTCTAATCTCTTCTTAACACTCTCCTTTGCCATCATAGTACCAACCCTAGCAAACCTACCGACTTTATTCAAAAATTCGAGCATTGTCATATCTTTCCACCAGTCATAGTTATTAAGAATCATATAAGAGCTGCTGGAACTTGGATTACTACCAAGAATCTTGATAATGATTTTTTTAATCCCCGCAATGTTTTTCTCCAGTGTATCAGCGTCAAGCTCAGGTCTTTCGAGGCTTTTACCAGATGGATCACCAACCCGTCCCGTGGCACCACCAATTAAACCAACGGCTTGATGTCCACATCTTTGGAACCAAGAAAGCACAATGATACCAAGTAGATTACCCAAGTGTAAACTCTCAGCAGTCGGATCAAATCCGCAGTAGACCCTTAGAGGAGTTACTTTAGGATCAGAACAAGCAGACCTGAGATTATTGCTAGTGATTGACTCGAGGAGTCCTCTTTCTTCAAGTATATCGACTACATTAGGGCGAGAAACAGCTTGACTTACTGTCTCAGGAGATGAAGTAGATTGAACTGAGCACTTAGCAGAGGAGAACAGAGGAGTAGTAGAAGTGGAGTAAAAGTGAGGAACTTGGACCCTTCTGAAGAAAGTGGAGGAGGATATCTCAGTAAAAACAAGTAAAGAAGCGACACGTAAGGGAGATGATAAGCTCCTGGAACAAATAGGCAAGATACTCCTTGAAGCAAGAGTCATTCCTGTTGCATATGCCATAAATTTATACGCTTGAGCCTTTCCTGACTAGCCAAGCTGGTAACTACAACTGCAAACTAAATAGAAACACAAATTAGCTGAAAAGAAACAGAGAAATTACTGATCTTTACAAGAGTTAATAGCCAAACTGCTGATTCCAAACCCAAAAATTCTCAGGCAGGCAATTTGACAAACACCTTATGGGCATTGTATCATATTATTGTCCCCATAAACATAGTAACGAGTTGATCTCCAAAAATGGGAGCTTCAAACAGAATTATAAAGGAATCCAACAAATTTTACACCAAACTATAAAGGAATCCCCATTATTGCATCGAAACAGACCCAGAGAAACTAGCTACTTGGAGATAACAATCCCAACTTCAGCGAAATTACAACACACCTAAATGGATACACATTTAAACTTCGAGAAGATGATTAAGTGAAAGAGCTTACTTTGGTTTGCAGCTCCCGGGAATGGAATTTGTTTTCGACCTTTGCTTCTTCCACAGATCAATTTGCTTCAGATTATTCGAAACAAGATAGAGAACCTTAAAGTCTCTGGTTTATTTAATAACCGGCATCAAATTTGATTTTAATCGGTTAAGATACAAAACCGAGATCTATAAAACCCAATTAACTAATCCTCTCTTTCGGATTTGAGTTAGGGTTTGTTAAAATTGAGGTAAAAAATTTTAGATTACAACTCAAAGTTTTGGGTATAAAGAAGCCAAAACAAGATAAACCAAAGAATCTCAAGTTTAATTTCATAAAACCGGACTAAGTTTGGTTAACAAAACCGGTCTCCTTAAAACCCAGTAAAGAGCACCACCGTCTTAAGACTTTCTGAAGAAACCAACTACATAAAACAAAAACCCTTCCGAACAAATTTTTATTATTGGAGCGAATCAATGGTTTGGGGTCTCTTTCCCGTTGATCCACTTTCAGGTGTTGTTCTCCGTTAGAATTCTATTGGCTTTCTAGTGAACGAGTTTGATATTTTTCCTGTTAAAATTTTTCATCTTTACGAACATTTTGCTCCATTAATTGCAGTTCTAAAACTATCCTATGAACTTGGAATCACTATTTCAGTGAAATTTGTCATCAGCTTTAGTTTTTAGTTGTTTGTTCACCATTTTAGCAACTGTTTTCTGATGAATGTGTCAGCGAAAACCCCAAATTTATTCTGGGTTTATGCTTGAGAAGTGCGTTTGTGTTAGCTTTGGTCTTGCTTTTAGAAAATTTCTTGTTTTGTAACCTTATTCGTTGTAAAATGGTTTGAATCTATGTGTATCAGGTGAAGATAAATACTATATCTTTACAAAGGGGATTTACAAGATTGGCCGAAAGGGTATTGATACAGATTCTTCAATATTTTAAAACTTTCATTAGTCTTCTTCTTGCTCGTGTTCTGTGCCCTCATCATGGGGGTTTTTGTTTCTCTGTAGGATGTGATATAATTATCAATAAGGATAAGGGGGTATCTAGGATCCACGCAGAGTTAACTTTTGATGCAACAACTGTTTCAACCTCTCGGAGGAACAAGTCTTCTGATGAAACCTCCTCATTTGTTATCCGTGTCAAAGATTGTTCAAAGTATGGGAC
>NC_025703.1:805521-812539 GCF_000633955.1 Camelina sativa
TAGGATGTGATATAATTATCAATAAGGATAAGGGGGTATCTAGGATCCACGCAGAGTTAACTTTTGATGCAACAGCTGTTTCAACCTCTCGGAGGAACAAGTCTTCTGATGAAACCTCCTCATTTGTTATCCGTGTCAAAGATTGCTCAAAGTATGGGACTTTTGTCAAAACTGACCTGGGGCCAAAAGAAAAAGTTCATGAGCTACCTGATAAGGAGAAAATTCTCAAAGATGGAGATGTTATCACGTTTGGTACAGGTTCAGCAACTTACAGGTATTCCAAACTTGTCAGTGTGATGTTTATTTTGGTTGTAATTTCGTTTAATATGGCTTAGATTCGTCCCTTTTTGAAATATATCATTGCAGGTTTTCCTTAGTTCCGCTTGTATTTTACTTCTGCCCTTCCTCTGAGACCTTTAAGGTGGATCAGTCGGTACAAGATGCAGTTTCATCAATTGGTTAGTGTTTAAAGTTATCCGCTGCCCTCATGGAGTAAAACTGGTTAATGTAGTTTCATATTACCCACATTCCCTGAAACTATGTCCATATGTAGGTGCTCATGTTTCTCCTACTTTGAGTGAGGAGTGCACTCATGTGCTTCTTGAACCTCGTATGCAAGTGAATGAAGCTCTGGTCAAGGCAATTTTAGCCAAAAAACCAATCATTTTGACAAATTGGGTGAAGGTACGTGTGAGAATTTCATTTTCATTACTTGTCTGCTAATTGTTTTTTAACTTCACTGGTTTGTCTAGCTTCTCGCAGAGAAACGTATCTGCAGCGAAATTCCTGGATACAGCCAGTGAGTATTCAAATAAAATAAATTCTGATTATAGAATTAAAATAGAATAAATTCGGCTGTTACTGATTCAAATAATCAACGTTATCTTAGGTACAGACCATCAGTGATGATTGAAGAAGCTCTGGTGGATGTAGTAGAATTAAACGTCCGTGAAAAATGTCTAGAAGGATTTACCTTTGTGTTGGAGCCAGTAGACATGGTATAAGCTCTTATTTTCCCCTAAAAGAATCAGATTCAACTGATGGTTCCAAGTGATTTTTCTTATAGGTCTCAGTAGATCTTAGTCTTGCTAATTATTGATGAACTATGCATTTACCCATGCATGCCTTTTTCTTTATGCAGTACATATTTGGTTGCAGCTTCCCATCTTTACTTAAAGTATGTGGTGCAGAGACTGTTACCATAGCAGACATTAGCTCCATGAGTCAGGTTTGTGCTTTTAAATTTTTTTGCTCATTTTCTCTTTCCGTAGGTAGCCCTAACCGTAATCAATTCTGCAGGATTCTCAGTATGGAGAAATTAATCGCATAATATGTGTCATCCCGAAAAGTTCAGGAGACAAATTTGGCCGTTTGAAGCATCTCAGTCTGTTATCTAGAGTGAACGAGATGGATTTAGTATGCGCAGTCTTTTCCGGAAATCTATCTTCGACTTCACTGATACTACCTTCCGGTGAGTACAAAGAGCCAGATATGAGTGCTTTTCTTGGGACTATGAATCTCAAAGCACGGATCTTGACACATTTTCTGTTTGTAGTTGTAATTTCATCTTCGTGCTCTACGGATGAGACAGTGGTAGCGGATTCTGATGCCGAAGAGGAAGAAACAACATCGTCTGTTCATATGATTGATGCTACTGAAAAGGCAGAAACACCAGAGAAGCCTGCTGCTATTATAATAGAGGATAGTCCTGTTACGATATTGGAAGAAACTATGAATTTGAATGATTTTAAAACCGTAAACTTATTAGCAGATACTGAAAATAGAGGCCTCATCGACGAAAAGAACTCAGGTGATAGTGTGACAATCCGAAGGGATCGGAATGATGAGGCTGAAACTGGGAACTCGGAGATTATATACACTCAAGATCTAATTGTTAGGGACTTGCGACCAACTAGAAAAGTTCATTCTACAGGAGAGGAAGGAGTTGTGGACTTCAAGCGATTCAGAAAGGTAAAAACAGAACCTTTGGATTCTAGACATATGTAGTGTTTGCGAGATGATGAGTTTTGTTTTTGTTTTGTTAGGGAAATGTTACATGCAGAAACAGCTTCGGTAGCCTAATACCTTTTGCAAAGGATCCATACAAGTAATCCCGGGTCTTTTCTCTTGCTCGTTTGCTCATAATGATCTCTCCCCTATGTTTTATTGACTGTTTGCTTCGTGATGCCAGAGAATACGACAGCGGGGACGTGACAGATTTTATGAAAGAAGAGAAGAAAAGGAAGCAGATGGAAGCCATTGCAGAGGACTTGTTTAACACAGAAAAGGTGTCAACTTTAATATCATCTAACATCAAAATCTAAAGATCGTCCAGCGATTCTCTTTACACTAATATCATAATGTGCAGGCTAGAAAGCGTGGAACGGCTGGTTCCATTCGCGGGTTTCTCACTCGAGGTTGAGATTTCAAGGTAAAATAGTTGTTATGGGATCTTTAGTCTGTAAATTTCCCAGGCTAGTTTAGTCCTCTCTTAAAGATCTAAGCTTTCAGGTTTCTTTGTGTGTGTTATTGCAGGACTATTTCAGAGTGAATCAGAAGAAAGAACTTCTGGAACAACGTACGTTTGAGAGTACAAGGCAACAAGGCACGACTCTGGATCACTAGGAACTAAACAAAATCTTGACTTGTCTTTTTTTTGTTCTTCATGACTTAAAACCCTGTATGTATATACTGGGAAGTGTAGTTATACACTTTAATATAACGGAAATGATCTTTGGGTATCTCTGA
Source organism: Camelina sativa (assembly GCF_000633955.1). NCBI lineage: Eukaryota > Viridiplantae > Streptophyta > Magnoliopsida > Brassicales > Brassicaceae > Camelina > Camelina sativa. The sequence goes on from NC_025703.1 coordinate 808,270, forward strand.
TGAAAACAAAAATTCAATCTTTCTTCACAGAGAAACATGTGGCTATTACTTGTCTGTTAACTCGAAAAGATACAAAAGTTTATCCTTTCTCTTGTTCTAAAGTACAAGCAACAATGGAGAGGCCATGGTCGGCCATCGCTGCTGCTTCTTCTTCTTCTTCAAGTTGCTTCTTTGCTTCTCCCAACTCTTGCCTTTCTGTTATTAAACGAACGAATTCGAGCTTTGCTAACAGATATCTATCGAACTCTTCGGTTAGATCATTGCGACACAGCAGATTCGACTCGAAGCATAATCTCGTTTTGATCTCTAAACGTCGAATTAATGGAGATTCCGTTGTTCGGAGAAGCACCACAAGCAGTAAAAGCACGGAGGAGACTGAACCACCGTCGTCTTCGTCTGTAGATTGCGTCGGAATGGGATCAGACGTGGAATGCGTCTATAACGGAGAAGATGAGGAGGATCGGAGCTCCGGAATCTTGAGCGGCGGAGAAGGATCGTTCCTTGAATGGACGGTTCTGATTTCACCCTTCTTTTTCTGGGGAACGGCGATGGTGGCGATGAAGGAAGTGTTGCCTATTACTGGTCCTTTCTTCGTGGCCGCGTTTCGTTTAATTCCTGCTGGTTTGTTGCTTGTCGCGTTTGCAGTTTACAAAGGCAGACCTTTCCCTAGAGGACTCAATGCTTGGCTCTCTATTGCTCTCTTTGCTCTTGTGGACGCCACTTGTTTCCAGGTCTGCTTACTTGACCTCAACTCTTTTAAGAGTTAATTTGATAGATTCTTGTCTGAACGGTGATGATGGTTCAGGGATTTCTTGCTCAAGGGTTACAGAGAACTTCCGCTGGTTTAGGAAGTGTAAGTTGTTTTCTCTGGTGTCTACTATATTGCAACACCTGAGAAAGTAATAGGGACAAATGCTTTTGGGTTGCTAATCTGTCGCGATGCAGGTTATAATTGATTCTCAGCCACTGACTGTAGCTGTATTAGCATCTTTCTTGTTTGGTGAGTCCATTGGAATAGTGAGAGCTGGAGGTTTGCTCCTCGGCGTTGCTGGACTTTTGCTTCTTGAGGTAAAAGATCTACTTAATTTATCTATATAACAACAAGTCCGAGCTAGTATCTGACTAGTGTTCTTACAACTTGAGGATATGTTTGATTCACTACAGGTTCCCTCAGTTACTTCAGATGGTACTAACTTTTCCTTGTGGGGAAGTGGAGAGTGGTGGATGCTTCTTGCAGCTCAGAGCATGGCTATTGGTACTGTGATGGTTCGATGGGTCTCGAAATACTCGGATCCAATTATGGCTACCGGTTGGGTAATGTTACTCGATCCTCTGCCCTTTCAAACCTTACTTGTTCTCATTTCTGTTCAGTGGCTTGTCTCTGAGAGTTCTTACAAGAACTCAACCAAACTAACATGTTTCAAATGTTATCTGCAGCATATGGTTATTGGTGGCCTTCCTCTCTTGGCAGTTTCCGTTATAAACCATGACCCAGTTTTTAGCGGCAGTCTTCAAGATCTATCCACAAATGACGTCATAGCACTTCTTTACACGTCCATTTTTGGCAGCGCAGTTAGCTACGGTGTTTACTTCTACAGTGCTACTAAAGGTTCTATATCACTCCCCTCTCTCAGGAGTCTTTGCTGCTTTTGGTTTGAGATCTCTGACGCTTTTATGATGCCTTTTTTGTTGTTGTTGCAGGAAGCCTAACTAAACTCAGCTCACTCACCTTCTTGACACCAATGTTTGCCTCAATCTTTGGGTAAGACCAAAATCAGCAAACGATAAATCCATGATTCTGATCACAAGTTTCTCTAGTCATTTAGTTCTTTCTGATGTGTCCAGGTATCTGTACCTTGATGAGACTTTCTCCTCACTGCAACTAGTCGGAGCTGCAGCCACTTTGGTTGCTATATACTTGGTGAACTTTCCGGAAGGGAACGACTGAGACACTTTTTTAGTTCGTACTGCTTTACAAACTTGTTATGAAGTTGAAAGAAGTATCGTAGTATCATTATGTTCAATATACGCTCTGTATATAATAAAGTGAATCATCTTAGTTAAGAGTTAACCAAAAAAAAGCCAGGTTTCAATATTTTATAATCACATAACAAATAAAGTTGCACAATTCGATACAACAGAAGCAGATTCTCTTACTCCCTCCACAACATTTACAATCAGAGATAAAACAATACTCCCAAACGGAGCCAGTATGGTAATACAGGTGTGGGCAGTTTTGGATTAAGTGGTCATCTTATCTTCGGGTTTAGCTTCCATCTCTGACTTATCAGCCACATCAGCAACTAGTCTCTCGACAGGCACTTTACTCACATCCCATCGCATGCCTATATCTGAAATCAAGCGACTAGCACAGTACATGCCATAGCCAGCGACAGCCAGACCACCAAAACCTGCAACAAACCTGAGTGGTGAAGAAAGAAGAACACTGCCAGCTGCAACAATTGAAGCGGCTTGACCGCTCCTTCCGACGTCGGTGTTCGCCACTAGCAAACCAGTTTTGCAATAGATGGCAAAGTCTTCACAGTTGTTCTTGAAAACATTGTACACACCAAAACCATTTCGCAAGAGAAAATTAGCACGGTAGATGGCTTCTTCTGGAGGATCTGAAGGTGCTATTGTGCAGACGCCACCTCGAGGCTTCGCAAGAAAAATAGCAGGGGAGACACCGTACTCAAATACATAGAGATCACCTCCGGCAAGGAAACAATCAAGGCAAGAAGAGATGACACCGCCAATATTGGGTCGCTCTCCGCAAATAGGACAAGGGTTGTCTCCATGATTATGGGATGAACTAACGATCTTGTCCAAGAAAGTCCCAGTTCCAGTCTCTTGACCATCCCCACGAGTGAAATGGTTGACTTGTCCATCACCGACATAGATTCCTACAAAATCACTAATCACATAGTCAAATTCAGGCATTTTAAACCTATATAATAACTCCTACAATGAGAATAATAAAGCCTCGTGGAGTCTTACGACGATCAAGGATCACAATCTAGCTTTGTAACAGGGAACAGCTAATAAAATCACAATCTATTGATTTGGATCAAAACAAAATAAGCTCTTCCCCAAATTCGAAATTTCAGCAAAATCTCAAACAAATAATCGAATTGGAAACTGAATCATCTCGCGTCAACAATGAATGTGGGAATGTAAATGGTATCAAGAGTGAGATCGAACCGTGATGAGCGTAAACATAGGCCTGACGCCATGAATAGATGTGATCCCCTGGTTTCACTTCGTCTCTGGGGATTTTGTTGGAGAGAAATCCCATCTTCTCGCCGGCGAACGGAGAACCACAAGTTATAAGATTACACCCTCCGTCTCCGTCTCCGTCTCCGTCAGAGAGAGAAAGATCTGATATTGCTTAGTGTGTAGGGTTTCTCATCTTCCTTAGGATAAAATCTTAAAACTTTTCTAAAGTTCAAAAAGCCATTAATTGATTTGATTTGACGCAAAATAAAAGGAAGAAGATAGATTTTTTCCATTTTTTAATTAAATACAAAAATCTCTCTCCTTCCAACACGACACCGTTACATAATTGGGCCTCAAATATGAGTCTTCATTATATAAAAGCCCAATTTAAAGTCCGACAAACTCTTCCACCTCTACTTATTAACCAAAATCTTTAGTCTGTGACCGGGAGAGAGAGCATAACCATGGAAGTCTCGAATCAGAACAGGAAACGGAAAGCAATTGACGCCGGACATGGTCCCCCGCCGCCGGCGTATCGAGGGTCTGATGGTTACGAAGGTAGCGGTGTAGATCTTTCTCTCCTTGAAGCACTTGAGAAGTCTTCGCACAATGCAGTTGAAGCGCTTGATCTTAAAACCCTAAAAAAGCTTGTACTCTCCTTCGAGCGGCGTCTTAGGGACAACATAGCTGCTCGTCTCAAGTATATTGATAATCCAGAAAAGTTCGCTGACTCAGAGGTTGACCTACACGACGATCTTCAAAAGCTCAAGGTTCTCGCTGGAGCTCCGGAGCTTTACCCGGACCTTGTCGCTTCCAATACGGTTCCTTCGATTGTCAATCTCCTCTCCCATGAGAACTCCGATATCGCCAACGATGTTGTTCAGCTTCTTCAGGATCTGACCGACGAGGATGCCTTGGAGGATAACGATGACCAGGCGCGTGTGTTAGTCGACGCGCTGGTTGAAAACAACGTGCTCGAGCTCTTGGTTCAGAATATGAATCGTTTGTCTGAGGCAGACCCAGACGAAGCCACAGCTATATACGCAACATTGAC
>NC_025703.1:813432-827664 GCF_000633955.1 Camelina sativa
CTGGAGCTCCGGAGCTTTACCCGGACCTCGTCGCTTCCAATACGGTTCCTTCGATTGTCAATCTCCTCTCCCATGAGAACTCCGATATCGCCAACGATGTTGTTCAGCTTCTTCAGGATCTGACCGACGAGGATGCCTTGGAGGATAACGATGACCAGGCGCGTGTGTTAGTCGACGCGCTGGTTGAAAACAACGTGCTCGAGCTCTTGGTTCAGAATATGAATCGTTTGTCTGAGGCAGACCCAGACGAAGCCACAGCTATATACGCAACATTGACGGTAATTGAGAATTTGGTGGAAGTGAAGCCTTCTGTAGCTGAATTGGTGTGTGAACGGACGAAGCTATTGCGGTGGCTTCTGACGAAGATTAAGGTGAGGGAATTCGAAGGAATCAAGCAGTACGCGTCTGAGATTCTTGCGATTCTGCTTCAAAACAGCACGGTGAATCAGAAACGGTTAGGGCAGATGAATGGTGTAGACGCTGTGCTTGAAGGTGTGGCCATGTATAAGTCCAAGGATCCTAAAACTCCTGACGAGGAAGAGATGTTAGAGAATCTATTTGATTGTTTGTGTTGTCTCTTGATGCCATTGGAGAACAAGGAGAGGTTTGTGAATGCTGAAGGTGTTGAGCTGATGATTATTATCATGAAGCAGAAGAAATATGCTTACGGGTCTGCAATTCGAGCTCTTGACTTCGCCATGACCAATTATCCACCGGCATGTGAGAGGTTTGTGGATGTTATGGGACTGAAAACAGCGTTTGCTGCTTTCATGGGTAAGGCAAGTTTTTCATTCCCGTTTCTTCTTACCATCGTTTGTTAGAAAATGCTTGAGAAGAACAAAGTGATGTGAAGGAGGTGATTCTGAGGCATACTTCCATATTGATTTAGTTCAGTTCTTTGAATGTTTTAGATTCCACTGAACAAGAGTATCAAAAGGGAGAGGTATAAGGAGGAGCTAGAGGAGCGGGTTATTTCACTGGTTGCGTCGTTATTTGGTAAGAAGGGAAAGTCATATGTTCATGTAAATAAATAACAGTGTTTTCCTTGCATGTACTTGATGTTAACTCTTTTTGGTTTTCTTGGCTTCTGACTGTATTTTTCAGCTGGGATTCTAAGGGGTTCTAGGAGAGATCGTTTGTTAAGTAAATTTGTGGAGAGTGAGTTTGAGAAGATTGACCGGGTCATGGAACTGTATATGAGGTAATATAACTGTTCTGTTTCTCTTCAATACTATTCCATTTTAAGCATTCGATGAAAAAGTCAAGGCTTCTTCTTTGTAGTGGTGACGACTATGGTGAAATGCAGTTACCTAAAAGTTGTGTTTCCTCTCTCATTATTGTTTTCACTTGGCAGATACTCTGAAAGGGTTAAATCAGAGGCCGAGAGGTTAGACCAGCTTGAGCTTGATGACCTTGAGGTAATTTTCACTCCATTATTTTCATAAATTTGATGTATTCATTCTGAGCTTGAATCTGTTGATGAACTGATTTCATTGTTTTTGGCTTATCAGTTGGATGAAGATGAGAAATATAATCGGAAGCTAGAATCAGGCCTCTACAGTCTTCAGGTTCGACCAAGTTTAATCATATCCAGTTTCATGTCCGTCTGGGAAATGGCAAAAGTGCCTCGTATGTGTACATACGCTACATTAGACACTTATACAGTCCTCCTACACTTGCTTTTATCTTCTTTTTCTAGTTGTTATTAATCTTGAGTAACTTTTTTTCTGAAATTGCAGCTTATTGCTGTTATTCTGGGCCATATATGGTGTTCTGAGTAAGTCCCACCCTTAAAGAGTACCCCACCAAAAAAATACATTCCTGAGCTTTCGCTTCAGACATACTAATTTTGTAATCAATACTTGATGTAGGCATTCTGGAATGAGAGCGCGGATCGAACTGTTACTGAAGCAACAGAAGCTTAGTAAAACTGATGTCAAGCAGATTCTTCAGGTTCTTCTTCTCTTCCCTCGCCTAAATTTAGTCTAGACACTAATTAGTTAGTGAGTTGACTTGACATGGATAAAAACATTTGAACAATTTGATTCACTGAAACCATAAGACTTAGTGCTAAGGACTGTGAGACATAAGTTTGTAATGTAAACCCTCGGTTACCGATAGGTTTTTTATCTTTTGTGGTTAGTGCAATTGCTAACATACACCCTTAACAGGAATATCACGACAACATTGGAGATCTTGATGGACCAGAGGAGAAAGAACGAGGACAGGCGAGAATTCAATTGTTCATATCGGCAATGTGATTTAGAGAAGGAATCAAGAACATGGGAAATATCGCCAATGGCTTTGTATTAGTTTCCAATATAGAGACTAGAGAGAGACTTTTTGTTTTCTCAAGAGGCTTTAAGTCGAGCATTATTGGTAACCATGTTGATTACTGTTTGTAGTATTGTGAGCTTTCGATTGATCTGAGTTGTTACTTTACTTAAGGTCGTTTAGCTGGCAGATTTCTTTACGATCAGTGTTCAAAATCTCAGGCTCAATTGACGTGAGAAGGTCTCTTTCTAGAATCGTAGGTATATTTGTTTAGTTGATAACAATGTACAGACAAGTGGACGTGCCGGAGTGGTTATCGGGCATGACTAGAAATCATGTGGGCTTTGCCCGCGCAGGTTCGAATCCTGCCGTTCACGGTTTTTAGTTTTTTTTCTTAATTGTTTCTAAATTGAATTTAATTTTGACATACGTGCGAAAATGAGACCACGTGTGCTCCGCAAACGTCGCCGTTACCGGATCACTCCGGTCAGAGAGTTATTATCTCTCCCAAATCCAAACGAAATAACTTCTCTCCATCGCTCTCGCTGAAAAATGGCGAAGTCGAGAAGTGTCTTGATCTTGTGCGGTGACTACATGGAAGACTACGAGGTCATCTTCTTCCTCTTTTACTTTCTTCTGTCTTCCTTGTTCTTATAATTCAGCTAGTTACTTATGTATGTGTCTTCTCTCAGGTGATGGTCCCGTTCCAAGCTTTGCAAGCTTTCGGAGTCTCCGTCCACACCGTCTGCCCCGGTAAGAAAGCTGGTGACTCTTGCCCCACCGCCGTTCACGATTTCTGTGGCCACCAGGTTTCTCTCTCTCTTTCTCTCTCGATCTCCATGTGTAGCTTAGCTGCTTGATCTATTGATATACAATCCATTGAAACTAATTTTAGAAATGCTTCATCTCTAATTGAGCTTCGAATTGGATAATAAAGTTGTATTGTTTCAAGAATTCAAAGGAGAAACACTTTTTTTCTAATTTGTATTTCTTAGAGCATTTGCAGACCTATTCTGAGTCACGAGGTCACAATTTCACGCTCAATGCAACATTTGATGAAGTTGACCTTAGCAAGTATGATGGATTGGTTATACCAGGAGGACGTGCTCCAGAATACCTGGCCTTGACTCCATCTGTTGTTCAGTTGCTTAAAGAGTTTTCAAGCTCTGGCAAGCCCATTGCCTCTATTTGCCATGGGCAGTTGATATTGGCAGCTGCAGACACGGTTAATGGTCGAAAGTGCACAGCTTATGCCACTGTTGGACCTGCTCTTATTGCTGCAGGGGCCAAGTGGGTCGAACCAGTAACCCCGGATGTTTGTGTTGTTGATGGTAGCTTGATTACTGCAGCTACATATGAGGGTCATCCTGAATTTATCCAGCTTTTTGTCAAGGCTCTGGGCGGTCAAATAACTGGAGCTAATAAAAGAATCTTGTTTCTCTGTGGGGTAAGCGACCCTTACCATATTTTGTTGAATCAATTTATTAATATCCATGTTTCTTCATTCGTTTTGCTTTAGATTGTGCTGTAGAATGATTCATGAAGTTAAAAAAAAAACGTTTTACTCGTAGGATTGGACAGGCTTTTCTAGTGATTTCAAACATAGGTTTTGTTGGTAAATGAACACTACCGACTTGGGTTTCTTAAACATCACAGTTTTGGTTACTTTTTGACCTTTGCAGGATTATATGGAAGACTATGAAGTCAAAGTCCCTTTTCAGTCCCTTCAAGCGTTGGGATGTCAAGTTGATGCGGTTTGCCCAGATAAGAAGGCTGGTGATCGTTGCCCAACTGCAATCCATGACTTTGAGGGTGACCAAACTTACAGTGAGAAACCAGGCCACACTTTTGCTTTAACTAGTAACTTTGATGGCCTAGTTTCCTCGTGTTACGATGCTCTGGTCATTCCTGGAGGCAGAGCACCAGAATATCTGGCCTTGAACCAAAATGTCCTTAACATTGTTAAAGAATTCATGAAGTCTGAGAAACCAGTTGCATCTATTTGTCATGGACAACAGATCTTAGCTGCTGCTGGTGTCCTCAAGGTCAGTGTATTGTTCCTTTGTAGCTCCGATTTATTCCCTTTTTCTTGCCTCTAACCAGTTCTTTTGAGGAATTTTGCTTTATGTGACCTGATTGATTACTGGCTGGTGCAGGGAAGGAAATGCACTGCTTATCCAGCCGTGAAACTGAACGTGGTACTTGGAGGAGGAACTTGGCTAGAACCAGATCCGATCCACAGATGCTTCACTGACGGGAATCTGGTAACTGGCGCAGCATGGCCTGGACATCCAGAGTTTGTGTCACAGCTAATGGCTTTGTTGGGCATTCAGGTTTCATTCTAAGTTCCATGTAATGTAAACATTCCCTTTCACGCGGAATCCGTTCAACCCACTTGTTTACTATGTTCTAATATGTGTTAAACTTAACGGGTATGTTATATGTTTTTTTGCTGCAATCTCCCATGCTACCATTGATTCTCTCGTCTTTTGAATAGCTTACCAAAGCTACGTCGTATTCGTCTTAGAATTTTGACCTTTTTTGTGTCGATAGCGATGCTGTTTTTTGCACATCGATATGAAAACACCTGGGCCGAGAGAAACGAAACATGCGCCCAAATAGTATAGGCTGAGAAATGATAACTCAAGGCAGGGCCCGTTTGACCCATAAGAAACCATATATATATACAGTATGTTATTATCGCTTTGTGAATTTTCGATCATGCCGCCGAATATGATCCGTCATGTCGCTGGTAAATCGAAAGAGGAAGGAGATCGATGGAGGCTTGCCGAATTGCATGCTTAGAAATCCTTGAAACCGTACCTAAAGATATGATAAGTAATAAACATAATCTTTTTTTCTGGATGATCATATTTCTTGAAACACATTTACACAATACAAGATAAAATCTTTTGCTCACCTCAACTATAGGGTTTAGGGATAACACCAAGATTTTACATTTACATACAACCAATTATTATATGGTAAATTAAGACATGAGAAAGAGATTGGTTCATCCAGAACCAGCAGACGACGACCTAGCTGTTTCAATCGCTGCAACCAGATCATCATATTTCGCACCAGTGACTTCCTTGACGACCTTGTTGTCCTTCAATATCTTGAAAGTTGGAACCACTCTTATTCCTAGCTCCTTTGCCAATGGCTGCCACCAATAGAAAAGAGTCAAAGTTTTTTAGCAACAACATAAAAGGAGAAGTACATAGTAGCATTGTTGATGAAAGTCTTCTCTTATCTTTAGATACTATCATGGTTCAATAGATAGATATATACGGTGGTTAGAGCACAAACCCGGTTATCTGGATTGCAGTCAAGCTTTAGAAAGACAACGTCCTCATACTTCTCTGATAAAGCTTTGTACTTGGGAGCAATCACCTTACATGGACCACACCTGCATATACACAAGATATCCAAAGAGACCATCATTAGTAGGAAAGATTTGTAAACTCTCTTTAAAGAATGACCAACATCAAAACCAAACGAACCACATCTGCAGAAGAAGAATCTAACTGAGAAGACAAAGATACACCAATCCCTCAGCTAATATCATTTGTATACATTAAAGGGAAAGATATATAAACATAAGAGGTTTCATGATTCCATCGGTTCTGACCTATGATCAATTGGTTCATTGCAACAAATCAACTGAGTTGTAATCATAAAAATAGTTAAAAGCAGAGAGGAGCAGAAGAGTACCATTGAGTGTACATGTCAAGTACGACAAGCTTATCACCGGCGGCATTAACGATGGGCCAGAAGGTGTCCTTATCAACCTCCGTAACTTGACCAACACTTACATTCACGGTTTCTAAGCCACACCTCACCGCAACATATGAATCTCCTCTTTTACAAGAATCCAACGAGGAGCAGAAACCAATCTTCGTCGTCGTGACGCCGGAGTAAGGGATCCGGCACTGTTTCCTCCTCGATGGACCGAATCCTCCGGTGCTCGGAGATAAAGCCGTCGGAGACGGAGCGAGGCGGAGTGAGAGAGGCATTGTTTGTGGTGAAGCAAAATAATTTCGAAAATGTTGAGATGATCTCAAGACTCAAAGACAAGAAGAGTGTGTGTGTGTGTGTGTGGTGAGAGGTCTCAACGGACCGAGAGAGCAAACAAATGGGTACTATAGTGGAAAAGACGGTGTTATCCTCGAATAGCTGCGGATGAACAAGTATATTCGGGGGTATTTACGGTAATTACTTGTTATCGTGATAGATTGAACGGGCGGTGTAGAATTCTTCGAGGAATTAAAGATTGATATCTATGTTTTTTTTCTCACTAGGAAATTACGTTTCGGTCCCTCAAAATGGTGAGACAAATTATGTATTTTTTTTTTAAATTCCATAAATATAACTATTTTTGACTAAAGTACAAAATTAACCCAACAACATGCAATGATACCAAAAAAGAAGAAAAAAATAATAAACACAACATATTCATTCGTACGTACATGTGAATAAATGAAATTTTATTGTATACAAGTGAGAAAATAAATAAGTTACAGAAACAATTGCCGCCAAAGTGGTGAGAGCTAGTAGCAGTTATTTCAGTTTCCCTCTTTATAAGTGTGTGTGATCATATTTTTTGTTATTACTTACTATTTTTTTTATGTCTATCTTAAAAGTTAATTTCGATACGTTTGTTTAAATTATTAATTTAATTTGGAAAGTACCAACCAAACCAAAATTTTTTATTCTTTCATGTGTGTGTAATATAAGTAAGTAAGTTAAGTTCTTCTCTTGTCCTAAACCTTAAAGCATATCTAGTAGTGTATTTAAGCGTTATTCATACAATTTCTAGGGGAAAAAAAAAGAAAAACTAAAAGAATTGGGTCAAAATACTGAAACTGTTGCTCTAGGAAGTATCGGAAGGAACCATAAAAATATGCTATGTGTCAATTTCTAATTGGCTTATGATAAAATATAAAACAGATATTTTTTCTCTCACTTTTTTTCTCTTTTCCTTAATCTCTCTCTTTTCTCTGTCGACAAAACGCGAAACGGTGAATTCGATCGCTTGATCCAGCTTCAAAAACACAACGTAACTATCAATCACAAATCCACAGTAAGCTATGAGGAGAGTCACCGGACTTGCTGGGCCCACAATCTCATCCTCCGTCACAATCCATCCACCGGACTTCCATTTTTCTTCTATTTTTTTCTCTCTCGCCCGAAACAGCGATTGCCGATGCGATTCACCTCAAATCCAGTACGTGATCTTCCTCTTCGATTCATTTCGATTTCTTCCTCTTTTTGTTCGATCTAATTTCGATTTCGATGAAGCTAAGATTTACAGTTTTGTGATCTTTGAGTTTTTTTGTTTGTTTGTTTCCTTTAGATTCAATGGCTATGATTTATATTGAATCGATATATACACTATGATGATTTTTTATTTTTGTTTGCCTTGATGTAGCATTGGATTTAAGATTAGAACGATTGAGCTTGATTGCAAACGTATCAAGCTTCAGATTTGGGACACATGATTTTAAGATAAGAACGATCAAACCAACATTTAGTTTCTGTTTTGTTGGTTTAGGTTTGTAAAGGATCCTACCAGCAGAGACATTGATCGATTGTTGGTGCATTTTTATATAAGAATTGATTGAGTTCATAAATAATCAAGCATATGTTCTGTGTCGGAATGAAGAAGAATCCAGAGAGCTAAGATGAGACTTTAATTTCTTGCCCAGTTAAAAATTTTTAGGGGAAACAAGTATAATCCAATGATCGGATCAGATTCTGTTTCATAACTTCAATTGTGAAAAAATGTGTGTTTTTAGATGCATAAGTAGAAAGTTTCTCAATTTCTTCAGCTATATAATCTGATTAACTGATTGATTGCATCAATGTTGTTTCCCTTTTATTTCAGGAACTTCAGCATGTCCAAATGGCAAGTTTTACTATAGGAACATAGGAAGTTCACCAAAGTTCGTTTACTCTTTTCTTGTAAACGATGTTCTCTTGAAAACGTGCGGATTAGTTTTCAATGCTCTCAACTCTTCACCACATGACATATTTTTATTTCTTTCTTGTAACTAGGTGACGATGTTTTTGTTGTCTCTTAGGTATTCCTTGTGTTGGAACCATTCTAGGTTGTTTGAACTTTGTACCGAAGATTTAAGCCTAGGTGACGATGCTAGAAATATTGACAATTGGAGGTCCCGTATCACAGAGAAGGTAAAAAAAATTAAGGGGGATGTATTGAACTGAAGATTTTAAGAGATTTTGGGATATTCTTAAATCCCCTGTTATTTAACTGGTGATTTTTAAAAATCACTTGAAATCTTATGTTATTGAATGTGAAATTTATAAAAATATTTTACAATCTCTTGTTATTCAATCAGTAATTTATAAATTTCATCTCAAATCTACCGTTATTTAAAAAATCACAACTTTTTAAAAAAATCTATTGAATGTGATTTTAAGAGACTTTTCTAACATTTTTAGTTTAAATATTTGTCTTACAAAATCTCACCTTTGAAGGTGAAACTTTAAAATATTTGTTTAAAATTTTTTTCTTCGACACCGGTTGCAATTTGTTTTTGCAACTCTCTCTCTCTCTCTCCCTCTCTCTCTCTCTTTCTCTCTCTCTCTCTCTCTCTCTCCAAGTTGCTCTCTTTTAAAAAAAACTCTAAAATCACCTAAAATTCAGTAATTAAATCTCACCAAATCCCAAAACCAAAATCTCAAAATTATAAATTCTAATCAAATCTCTTAAAATTATACTTAAATCTCCCAAAATTCTGAAATATTAAAATTTCAGCAAATCTCCTAAAATCCTCAGTTCAATACATCCCCCTAAATTTCTTGGTCGTTTGAACTTTGTACCCAAGATTTAAGCTTCTCACTCATTTTCTTTACATACTTTCCTTTTCTTCTTGAGTTCACTATGTTAAGATTTTCAGTTATGATCTTATGCAATATAGGATCCTTGTCGTCCATGGATGTTTGATGAGACTCAAAGGATTTTGCATCTTTTGTTACCAATGTGGCAGCGGTATATAGGGAATCTCTTGGTTTCGTTTTTAAATTTGAAGTTCTCTTGAACTATGTTTCAGTTGGTAGATAAACTATCTGTTTTTGATTCAATTAAAAGGTTTTCATACTTTTTAATTCAACTAAAAGTTTACATACAATTAAGAAACTTGTAATTGTTTCAGAAATTTGAATTATAATGATTAATCAATTTTGATAGGTTTCTCTTGTGGAATGATTATTTGGTTTAAATTTTTAGTAAATTGCTTTAATTAGTTTAGTATTATTTATATAATTAATTTATATTTGAGCTAACTCTATTGAGTTGCTGGAGTGGACATGGTCTTACTCCACCGCCAAAGCTATACTTCTTCTCTTTCTTTTGCTTTTTTCTCTTTTTCACTTTTTCGTTTTTTTTTTTTCAACTAAAAATTAGTTAAGGGGTAATATCTCCGGTCATGGATCTCAAGCGGAGACAGTGGTTCTTGTCGGTTATTTTGCTTTCGGCGGCGTTGCTAATTGGACCGCAGTTTTCGTCGGCGGCGGCGACGACTCCGGTATTTGAAGTTCGAAGCAAGTTCGCCGGAAAAAGAGAAAAAGATCTTGGAGCTCTCAAAGCTCACGACGTCCACCGTCACTCAAGGCTTCTCTCCGCCATCGATCTACCTCTCGGCGGCGATAGCCAGCCTGAGTCTATTGGGTTCGAATCGCCATTAATCAAAAAAACCTGTAATTTTGGGAATTTTTGTTGTCGTTCTCTTTGTAAAGAGACAATACTAAAAAAAAAATGGGAATTTTATTTAACAACAAAAATAAAGTCGGATTTTTTGTCTTCTATAAATGAGGAATCTGAAATTAAAAAAAAAAAAAAAAAAAAACTTTTGAGCTTTTTATTGATTTTGAATCTATTGAAGATTCTCTCAACTCTTTGATTGGTTCTTGACTCTTTTGTTCTTAGACTATGAAATGATCTTCTTCTTGTGTCTGATATGTTAAAATGTTGATTCGTTGTTCTTTGCTGTTTTGGTGTTTTTAATTTTTCAGTTTATACTTTGCTAAAATCGGATTAGGAACTCCATCAAGAGACTTTCATGTCCAAGTTGATACAGGAAGTGATATCTTATGGGTGAATTGTGCTGGTTGCATCCGATGTCCTAGGAAAAGTGATCTGGTATATATACCATCTATTTTATCCTGTCCAAAAAAGACAAGAAGAAAAAAAACAGAATTTTGAAGGTTACATTCCAAATATCTTTCAGGTAGAGCTGACACCTTATGATGCGGATGCTTCGTCCACTGCCAAATCTGTTTCCTGCGATGACAGCTTCTGCTCTTACGTTAACCAAAGATCTGAGTGTCACGCAGGCTCTACTTGTCAATATGTTATCATGTACGGAGATGGGAGCTCTACTAATGGATACTTGGTCAGGGATGTTGTGCATTTGGATTTAGTTACTGGAAATCGTCAAACCGGTTCCACCAACGGAACTATTATCTTCGGGTTAGTTTTAGTTTTATAGCTTGTGGCTTGCAAATCTCTTTAGCATTGTGCCAATTTTAATGGATATATGTGGGTTCTTATATACAGATGTGGGTCTAAACAGTCTGGTCAACTTGGTGAATCCCAAGCTGCAGTTGATGGGATAATGGGGTTTGGACAATCAAATTCATCGTTTATATCGCAGCTAGCTTCGCAAAGAAAGGTCAAAAGGTCTTTTGCACATTGTTTGGATAATAACAGTGGAGGCGGTATCTTCGCCATTGGAGAAGTTGTGTCACCTAAAGTAAAGACTACTCCTATGCTCTCTAAATCGTAAGTGAAATGCCTTACTCTCTTATAGCTGTTCTTTTTCTATTTCCTGTCAAAAAAAAGCTTTTGAATTTCTTAACACTGTTTGTGTAACTCTTTTTGACAGAGCTCACTATAGTGTCAACCTCAATGCAATTGAAGTTGGTAATTTAGTTTTACAACTTTCTTCGGATGCGTTTAATTCGGGAGATGACAAAGGAGTTATTGTTGATAGTGGTACAACTCTGGTGTATCTTCCTGAAGCTGTTTATAAGCCGTTAATGAATGAGGTCAAGACTATGTATGTTACTTGTGAATTTCTTTCTTCTGCCTTCTTCTATAAAGTTCTTAATACTTTGTTTTTTTACCCTTGGGTTTTCGTCAGATATTGGCTTCACATCCGGAGCTTAGTTTGCATACAGTTCAAGATTCGTTTACTTGTTTCCATTATATAGACAAGTAAGAATCTAACTCATCGCTTCTTTGTCATTCTCGGTGCTTAGTGTTCCAGTAATGTTTGAAACTGTACCGTCAACTGCTCTTTGAATTGAAAGGGAGTTATACATCAAGTATATGATGATTGATGTTTTGACACTCTGAAAATTTACTGTCAAATTCACAGATTAGATCGGTTCCCAACTGTCACTTTCCAGTTCGACAAGTCTCTTTCATTGGCTGTTTATCCTCGGGAGTATCTATTCCAAGTTAGAGTAAGTCGTGTTCCTTTTCAGACTCTTTACCTTGTTCGTGTTCTTGTATTCTTGTTCTGACATAAAAACTGGCTTATAGGAAGACACATGGTGTTTTGGTTGGCAAAACGGTGGATTGCAGACTAAAGGAGGAGAAGAATTAACAATTCTTGGAGGTACATATCTTTTTTTTTTTTTGTAAATGACTTTCATCCTGGAATTACTGAATAAATTGAGTCTTGATTTGTCTCCCTGCCCAGACATGGCCCTCTCTAACAAGTTAGTTGTCTACGATATCGAAAACCAAGTCATTGGATGGACCAATCACAACTGTAAGCATTACAAATCCTGTCATTGTGTTGCGTTGCCACAAATACTAAGATTTGAGTTTTTACGTGTTTTAACTGTAATGAATACTGAATCACACAGGCTCAGGAGAAATACAAGTAAAGGATGAAGAAAGTGGAGCAATCTACACAGTTGGTGCACACAACCTCTCATGGTCGTCTTCTTTAGCTATTACAAGACTTCTTACACTTGTTTCTCTCTTAATTCCTTTCTTATGTAACATGGCTTTATAGTTTCAGATAAAACCCTCTTTGGAACAAAGTTTGTTCCTTCTGTCGTTAATCATTTAAGGATCTGAAACCCCATTTGTTTTTTTTAAAATGGCATTTTCATTTATTCTGAGAGAGGAAGAAGTGATTGACAACAAATCTGTAGTTGGAATTGGAGCTTTTTGAATAGACAATAACAGGAAAATTCCCAACAGACTGACAAAATTAAGCCTGAGGGGCTTTCACAGAATCACAGACACAAAGCCATTATTACATGTGATGTTTTTTCACTCTTCTTAACTGACAAGACCAAAAAAAAAACAAACATAAACATCAACAAGAAAGAAAGACATAAACAAAAGACAAAATTGACAAAAATTTATGTTCCAAAACCAATGAATTATGACTCAAGGAAAAGAATAGAGATCAATGTAGAAAGTTGAAAAGGAAAACAAAAAGACACAGTACCTTCTTCTCTTGGGTGATTTTATTTGATATGATCTATCAAATCTCAAATTCTTCATTTCAGCTCTTCTTTCTCTTTTCACTTTCCAGGCACAAATCTTGGTAAGTTCAAAAGTGTATTAACTCTTGCAACACCTTCTAGTGCGGAATACTCTGTTCCAGGTTCTGTATCCAAGTTATCCTCTTCTTTTATCAGCTTCTCAGCTTCACTTTCGTCGAGAGCAATCTCTTTCCCCGTTCTGACAGTACTCGAACGGCCAAGACCGCTTGGTCCTGATGCATCATCATTCTCAGTTGCGGCTTTTAGTTCTTCGTCTACTTCTTCATCTTCCAGTCTGGAGACGGAAGATGATGTAGATATGACGTTTGAGTTGTTGGCGTCTAGATACAAGCAAACAGCGGCACAGTCATCGACTTTGGAAGTCGGGTATTTGTATCTCCAAGCTCTAACCGCAGACTCGACTATAGCTCTTGCTGCAGTGGAACGTGATGGAGCTGAAGCTACAATCCCCACTACATCATCATTTGAGAGAACATCCCAAATCTATCACACGAACATAATAACATTAGAAATGTGAGCAAATTTGCAAATAGAAAAGGAAATGTGTCTGAGAGAAAGAGAGATTACCCCATCTGTAGCCAGCACTATAAACTCATCTTTTTTGGTTAAGCGACGGAAAGATACATCAGGCACAGAGATTAGGCCAAAATCTTTAAGGCAAAAGTCTCCAAAAGCACGTGCCATTGCAAGCCCAGGTGAGTCACAGTTTGGCAGCCAAACTCTACAAACCTCAGGTTCATCTCTAAGAGCAAACACCCGTCCACGACATTTTCTTATTCTCTCTGCCTCAGCTGTAAAGTCAATTGAGGGCACAAAAAAAACCCAATAAAAGTGAATTAGTGGATCCATCATACATCCACAGGACAACAGCATACATCCTGCATAAGGAACAAAACCTGGGAGATTTGGCTTAAGATCCACAGTAAGTTGAACAGAGACAAGAGCATTGTTACTGTCTCTTGTACCCATTACAGCTCTAGAGTCTCCAATATTTCCAACAACGAGATACTGACCCTGCAATATTGCAGAGGATACATAATTAAGATCAAGAAACAGTGAATAAGGCTTAAACTAATAACATTCCAAACCGAGACAATACCTGCTTGATTAAGGTTACAGCTGTTGTCCCACTGCAGAAACAGTCAACACTTCCATGGAATTTCAGTTCTCTATCCATAACTTTAAAAGCCTTAAGAAACGACTCTTTCAGCGTCTGAAACAATTCCGGATGGGATTCCATGTTCTCCTCCTCCTCCATCTTAGCAGATGTCCTAGGTTCTTCTTCAGCAGATACAGAAGCAGCAGCAGCAGTATTATCTTCAGAGTTGTTAATGTTGGTTGCATTGTTAACGGTGTCGGTAGTGATAGCCTTTAGAACACCTTCAACTGGTACTTTTGCTTCCC
>NC_025703.1:834422-836237 GCF_000633955.1 Camelina sativa
GTCCCACTGCAGAAACAGTCAACACTTCCATGGAATTTCAGTTCTCTATCCATAACTTTAAAAGCCTTAAGAAACGACTCTTTCAGCGTCTGAAACAATTCCGGATGGGATTCCATGTTCTCCTCCTCCTCCATCTTAGCAGATGTCCTAGGTTCTTCTTCAGCAGATACAGAAGCAGCAGCAGCAGTATTATCTTCAGAGTTGTTAATGTTGGTTGCATTGTTAACGGTGTCGGTAGTGATAGCCTTTAGAACACCTTCAACTGGTACTTTTGCTTCCCAATAAGTACTTAATTTGAGAGGGAGATTGTCTCTGACTCTCTTTGCAACCATATGACCATATGGACCATGTCCATCAAACACTCCACAGAAGACTGTATCTGTCCTCGAACCAAAATTCTGAGCGTGAAAACAGGAAACAATCAGAATCAAGTGCATAGATCGGTAATAGAACCAAGATAATCTGGTAGATATCAATATTTCAGATAGAAGCAGTGGAGAAACAATATAAACTATGAAAACAACATAAATAGAAACAAGAAAAGAAAGGGAGGACTTTTGGATGAAACATACCTCCCAAACAACCATGGCATCTTGGTTAGGCCCTTTCTTGCCTTGTTGAGTGAAGATACAAGCAGCGTCACTTGATCCATTCAAGAACATCCGTCCAGGAACGTGATGCAACGGTTCTTCTCTCCTGTAATCAAAGGAAGAGTTCCTAGAGCCAGGTCGTTTCTTGGAGTTCTTCCTCTTCCTCACACTAAACCCAGGAGAGCAAGGAGAGCCCGGTCCAGGGCTCCTGGTCTCAGCAGATAAACAGGACCCCATTCTAAGGGCCCTGATTATATTGAGAAGGCAATCCAGACCAACAATGGTACAATCACCCCCACGGTCCTCCAGTGGGAAAGATTGAAGCTTTAGATCACGATTCTCGCCGGAAAGAGCAATGATGATTCAAACTATGCAAAGAGATCTCTCTGCAAGAAGACAAAAACTCTTTGTTTAGATTCCCAAATGATCAGCACAGAGAGCAAAATGATGATGATGATGATGATTAAGTATGCAAGAAGACTTACAAACCTCAATTTTTAGTTCCAGTGCAAGAAGAGTGACTAAATGATCACATATAAGTCCTCTCAACTGCCAGTACATACATACACACCCCAAGTGAATCTTAAACCCAAATCGTCAAAATTGAAAACAGAATAAAAAAAAATCAAGCTTTCCAAAGCTGACCACCAAGAAAAAGGCAAAGGTGAGAGACTTCTTCTGGGTCTGACCCTTTTTGAGTCTTTCAAATATGTTTATTTGTAAACACTAATGTAAACCCAAAAGGAACAGATCTACGTAGATTTTTTTTTCTATTGCCACACACACCACACACACACACACACACACACAGAGAGAAGAAATTAAGAAAGAGAAGTGTGTTTTTATTTTATTAAGACATGAGCCATCAATCAAAGAACAGCGCTTGAGAAAGAGACTCAAAACACGAGAATCATGAAACCCTTTCGTCTTTCTCTGTTTCTTCTTCGTCTGCAACCAATCAAAAGAAGAAATCACTAAACAATTGAACTCTCCACAAAAAAAGAATCAAAATTCAGAAAAATTCGAATTCGAGCTGAAAGGAGACTCACCAGGATACAGATCAATCAAAAGGATCTCAGAATCAGATTCAAATCGAGGAACAAAAACAAAAAAAGAAGAAGATGAATTTTGAGCTAGAGACTCTGTTCGTGCGTTGATAGATTTATTAAAAAAGAAGAAGAAGAAGAAGGTAACTGAAAGAGATGAAAAAAAAAAAAAAAAAAAG
>NC_025703.1:836252-850683 GCF_000633955.1 Camelina sativa
TTATAAAAAAAAAAAGCGAGAAAGAAACGCAACCACCAACTACAAACCCGTTCTTTCTTCTTCGTTTTTCTACTTTTGTGTATGTGCGTGTAGAGAGAAAGAGAAGAGAGAGATAGAAACAGTAATGAAGGAGATGGGTCACTCTCTCTCTCTCTCTCTAAACTTATAACCAAATGTATTATTAATTTGTAATGAGATTTTTTTCTACTGATTTTTTTAATTTTATTTTATTGTATGTGTGTGTGTTTTTTTTTTTGGGGGTTCATTCAGGCTGGCACAATTAACATGGGGGTTGGATAAGACGTTTCTTACACATAATTTCCCGACATCCACTAGAATATAATCATATGTTATAAGAATTATTATTTCTGTTTTTTGAAAATATAAATAAAAATATCCAATACCAGATCATTTATATTATTATTTAGATCAAAATCATATATAAGGTCTCTCAATCAGTCAATCAGTCAATCAATCCCACATGACATGAGAGGGTCTTTATCATATTTAATCCATGATTTACATATGCTATTTGGTGCGTTAACCAAAACAAGAAGAAGAATACTAACCAACCCACTCTGAATTCTACTAAATTCTAGGAGGATAAAACGCTGATTTCTTCTACAAATGATCATACAATTATTACTTTACTTATTTTGTCCTATTGATCCGCTTCGATTTGTAACAATTTGAAAGAAAAGTACACATCCAATTTTGAAACCTCAATTTAATTCTAACTCTACATGCATATGACTGAGTGTTTTATTGAAGCTAAAACAAGTAGAGAGACAAGAGTCAATGGAAACATGAGATGTGTGAAAATAGAGAGAAGTGATCTTTGTTAACTTGAAGCCACATGTCGGCAGGGAGGCACAGAATCCAACACGTATCAGTTTCTCTTCTCATGCAAAATGCAAAAATCAGATCTGCAGATCACATTTTTGTTTTTGGGGTTGGGGACAGGACAGCCAAACCTTACCTGCGGAGTTTTTATTTTGTCTTTGATTTTTTAGGTTCTCATGAATGAACCCAAAACCATTTTCTCTTTCGGTCTCACTATGATGACTCTTACTCTTATCTTCTTCTTCCACCTCTTCTCAATCAAAGAATCCTACCTTCTTCTTCTTCTTTCTTTTTTTCTTTTTTTTTTTCTTGTTGATAAGATCGCAGATTAGGTTGAAATAGGGGTAACGAGTACTTTTGGTTGGGGTCCCTTGATCAGAATCAGGATAAGGACTGTTTTAGAAAGAAACGTACAGTTTTTATATTTGCGTCTACACTTGCATATAAAATACGTTCATATATATTCAAATTGCAAATGGTTTCTTCTTTTTATAAGATATTTTTGAGAAAAAACATAAACAAAGCAGACGAAAATCCCAAACAAACAAAACTAGCCAGTCGAAAAACATATCAATCATTACGATCTACTCGCTGATCTAACCAACGTAAATTATCCACTAATCAAACAAACCTCATCAACATCAAAATCTCTTTTTTTAAGTTCTTATCTCCAATAACACCAGTATCAAGCAAAAAAAAAAAAAATGCAACAGTGAATGGTTCCTTTTTTTGTTTCTGGGAATCGCACCAGCAAGTCTGTACCTTTCATCTCTTTTTTCAAGAACTGAGTTCTTTCAACAAATCCCCAACGAAACTATCTTTAGAAACATCCTTCATTTCCTTTTCACTTCCCTTAACAAGCTTCTTCAATGTCACAACATCTTTACTGAGTTCTTCGTCATCTACCATCACCATCCAAGGAATCCCTGATTCCTTAGCACGATCGAAATGCTTTGACTTCCTCTTGCTCACAAGATACTCTGCGTTGATCTTAGCCTTCCATAACTGACTTACCAATTCCGCTGCTAACGCTAGTTTATTATCCTTCATTATACTAACCAAAACCTGTGTCTCCGTAGGTCGGATCACCTATATTCATAGCAAAAACAAAGTTCTAAATCCATTCTTTTAAAATAACGCCGGCCAACAAACAGCGTAAGAGTTTGGGAAGTTACTTGATTCTTTTTCTCGTTAAGTTCTTCCATTATGTTAAACACTCGCTCGATTCCAAGGCTCATCCCAACTGCAGGGACTTGCTTTGTTCCAAACATTCCTATTAGGTTATCATATCGCCCACCAGCACCAATTGATCCAACCTGCAGAAAGAAGAAATTAAAGACCATAAACTTTCTTTTTTGACTTTAAAGACCATAAACTTTCACTAATTGAATTGCAAGAAGCCAAGCCGAAGGATTTTTACCTCTGCTCCTATACAAACAGCTTCAAAGATTACGCCGGTGTAGTAATCAAGACCTCTAGCTAGACTTAGATCAAAGACTATCCTGTGACTGCACTTTGATCTTTCAAGAGCTTCAAACATGATACTCAACTCATCAAGAGCTTCTCTTGATGACTGGTTAGCTAAGAACTCACTCCCTTCTTGTTTCAGTTTAGACAATAGCTCCAAAGGAGCTCCCTTCTCCTTAACAAAGTTGCCAATTCTGTCTGCAATCTCTGAAGACAAGCCCTTCTCCTCTACCATTTCTTTCTTCACTTGCTCAAATGATTGCTTGTCTAACTTGTCGATACTCGAACAGATGGTTCTGAATTTTTCAGGTGGTACTCCACATATCTCCAGCATTCCATCAAGCAACTTGCGGTGATTCAGTTTCACCTACATTAACAAACCAGAATCAAGAACATAGCCAAAGAGAAAACCAACTAGGAAAGATTAGGACTTTCAACTAAAGTTCTTACCTCATAATCTCCAATCTCCAATTCATCGAGAAGTTCAGTTAATATCTTGACAATTTCAAAATCGGGTCCCATTGGTTCAAACAGACCAGCGATATCAAAATCACACTGGTAAAACTCTCGGTATCTCCCTTTCGATGGATTATCCCTTCTGTATACCTTCGCTATTTGGTATCTTTTGAACGATGTGATTCCATTCATAGCGACATACCGTGCAAATGGAACAGTTAAATCATATCGTAAAGAGCAGAGTTCTCCACCCTGCAATTAATGTATTTACATGAGCACGAATTTTGAGAAATAACTTTCACATAAACTGATGAAATTGCAGCAGACGAGATGAGTTTAACCTGATCAGCAATATCATAAACCAATTTCGAGTCTTCTCCATACTTCCCCATAAGGGTCTCTCTCAATTCAAAAACAGGAGTATCAAGTGCAGTTGCACCATGCCTCTTGAAAACGTTTTGTATGATTGCAAATGCTTTTTCTCGGACTGCCATTTGTTCTTTAGCGAAATCTCGAGTTCCCTGCCACAGAATCAAACAAATCAGAAATGAACTTTGAGGCCTAAATATTCTCCATCTTTGAGATTGTGATTTACCTTTGGAAGCTTGGGAAGTCTCCTGTTTTCATTACTTTCTACAATCTCTTTCACTTTATCCGAAAAGCTATCAAAACCGTGACCCGCAGGGTTGAAAAGATTTAAGATTTGTTCCACCCATTGCTTCAAAGAATTCATCAGGTCACCATCACTTGTTGCCTCATTACTCACCAATTTATCTTTAATAAACTGGAGAACTATACTCGTCCCCTTCCCCACAACTGCTTTTTTCTCATTCTTCTTCTTTTTCTTATCCGTCTTCGAATCTTCTTTGTCCGCATCTCCCCTCTTCTGAACAAACAACTCTCCACCAGCAAGAGCAAAAAAGGCAGCAACTGCCTCTAAACCAACAATTCTCCATACAATTCCCAGAGACTCATTCAGTTCATGAGCAAACCTGATGTAATCCTCTTCCAAATGAGCAGTATAAGCTAACTTATAGCTATTCTTTAGATTCTCAAACTCAACACTGCTCTTTTCAAACACTTCAGACAAACCATTCCTCAAATTCTCATTCCCAATCGACTCAAAACAAAACTTAGCACGAAGGTACGAACATACTCCTAAGTTTTTAATAGCCGTCGACAAAGGTGCCAATGATGTTCCTAAAGCCTCACCAATTCCAGTGTTTCCAGATCCAGTTTTGCCTCCTTTAACCCCAGAATTCAATTCTCTCCTCGCATCAGAGTGCAAGCTTTTCACCACAAACCTAAATTTCCCATGAATCCAAGGGATCTTCGAAATCTCCTCGATTTCTAACTTCCCTGTACCTTTATACCCGTTAAGCAAAACCTTGAGATCACCAGCAACACCAATCACATCTTTATCACCATTCCCATCTCCTGAATCCAACGAGCTAAACGAAGCTATATCAGCCTTTGTAACCTCAACACTCAACGCAGCAACAGAATCCACAATCTGGGAAAGTGTCGTCGATTTGTGATCTATAATAGAACAGAGTCCGATCAACGAAGCAAAAGATTTCTCCAACACAATGTTTTCCCCTTCCGTCACATCAATCTCACCGGAACCAAAACTCTCAGCCTCCGAATTCAAAATGTCCAAGATCTTAACCGGAAGAACAGAACGAGCGGTGGAGGAAGAAGGAGGACCAGAAGTCGACAAAATAAGCTTGTTTAAGATAACAGCCAAAGAAGCTCTGGTTTCTTCGTTCGTCAACCCTTCAGGGATACCTAAGGAGCTTCGTTTGATCGATGGAGCGTTTCTAGTGGAGAATCTCTCGATCGCAGAAGAATCAATTCGAACATTAGCGACGCCGGAAGCAATCTTGTAAACGGAGGGGGAAGTGAAAGACGATCCTTTCCCTCCGAGAGTGATGGACGATCTCTCCGCCGCCATTATTACACACTTACAGAGAGCTGAAGCCGGAGAGTGATTTAGGGTTTTCTTTCTTTAGACGTGTGACTGCGTGAGTGAGTAAAAGACGACGACACAAGAATTAGAGAACGGAAAATTGCAGAAATACCCCTAACATTATCTAGTTTTTTGAATTTTAAGCCTTGATCTACAAAAATTGCTAGACAACCCTCCAGCTCGTAAATTTGCAAATATTGGATAGTTCGAGGATCGTTTTGAAATTTAAGAAAGTATTTTCTTATTTAACTCCCAAACTCAAACATATGTAAACTCAAACAGGCAGCTAAAACAACAACACTTATTAAACGGATAATTCAATCTGGGAAACAAGGATACCATCAGTATCTGCATAAAGCCATTCGCCATCGCAAATCCGAGTGCCTGCTATGTTCAAAGGGACTCTTTGTTCACCAAGTCCTTTCTTACTCGCCTTTATTGGATGGGAAGCTAAAGCTCTCACTCCAATGTCGCAACCATTGATCTCATCAACGTCTCTGATGCAACCGTTCACTATGATCCCTGCCCATCCGTTGTTCTGCGCTTGTACTACCGGGTTTCCTCCAAGTATCGCGCAACGTAAACTCCCTCCACCATCCACCACAAGAACTCTTCCATTGCCTGTTTTTTTAACATTTGTGAGCTTTAGATGTGAAAAATACAGAGAGCAGATTGGTTTATTGTAAAAAAGACTCGGGTGTTTTGAAAGATCTATCTCATCTCTAGTCACTAAATTGATTTAGGCTACTCAACAAGTTGGTAAGCCAAAATGTAAAATCTTTTGATGTTTCTAACATCTTGCATCCTCATCATCACCATTATTATCATCATCTATAACGGGTTCTTGAATCTTGATGTAAAAATAGTATAGAAACACATTGGTTTATTCTAAAACTATCCATTTGCAAAGTGACTGAAGAAGTATTACCACTGAAGCTAGTTGACAAGTAAGTAACAGACCAATATGTGTCTATATTTCTACATCAAAATTCTATGTGTCTCTTTATACTTAGAGACTTCTTCAAACATATATAGTTTCAAGCAAAGAACCATTGAAGGAACAGACCAGAATTGAATCTAAGCCATGTCAATGATCCTCTGGAAGTTCATATCTCTATTCTCTATGAGTAAAGTTTGCAGTATTTATGAAATCTTTCTTTTGGCAAGAAATATTAAAGTACCTTTCTCTTCGAGGAAGTGACGGATTAAGCCATTGTCTTCAAATACTTTGACAGTAACTACTGGACCTGAGAATATTTGACGACGACCGTAAATCTGGAAAACGGGTTGCAGAGCTCGGAGCTGGCCACTACGAAGCATCTCTTGATTCGCATCACATACTTCCGCAGTGGTCACAAACGCCATTCTTTTTTTTGTTCTCACCTGGATTAAGGATTATGATCAAAACAAGTTATATGAGATTGATGGGAAATCACTCAAACCCACAAGGCAAGATAGTAAGATACAAATCGAGATTAATCTGGATAAAGTGATCATGGTCAATCGATCAAACCCACAAGGAAAGTTACAAACTTTAATCCAAAATTCATCTGGATAAACAGAAGGGATTAGATTTAGATCGAATCTCATTTCAATATTTCATTTACCTGAAATAGAAGAAACTCAGATGAAAGAAAAGAAGACTCTGTGGGCACAAGTCTCAGAGAAACGAAGTTGATGATCCTTTATTTAAAGGAGGACAATAAGTCTCATCAACTACTTTGCTTTGGTCATTCAATAATAGTAAAGTACGGAATTTTTTAACTTTTACATAAATCAGATCGCGAAGGTGGGTTGTCGTTAAGCTTTCGAAAAAAGGAATCTTTGCGTTGCCTTTGTCTGGTTTCGACTCTGTTTCCTTGTTATCATTTCCTCGCTTTTTCTCGACTGTTTATGCCTTTTATACATCTCAAAAAGACATAAACCATGTTAAGTCTAAGTCCAAAGCTTAGTAGAACATTCAAAGAAATTCATGAATTCAGATAAAAATGAAAACTTTATTCCCTGATGTTTCTTAGAATCTTTAAAAGTCTCTCACAACCCACAATTATTATCATCACAAAGAAAAAAAAATGACAAAGAGAACGTTTATCCAAAATCTTAAGAAAATTTTCAGAGTTTGTGGATGGTTTTCATGTCTATAGCTTCACCCAAGGTTCCTTTCTCAACATGATCCCACCACTTCATCAAGAAATTGTCCACCACCAATCTGAACCATGGAGACAGTTTCAAACCTTCCTCACCTGCATCTGCTTTCTTCACCAGCTCCTTCAGCTCTTCCCGGCTCACATACTTGATTTCAGCTACTTCGTCTGGATTTGGTTGAACCTTCACGTCCCGCACAATGAAGAGCAAGTAATCAACTGCAAAAGGAAGGCCAACACAGAAAACGCTATTAACGGTTTGTACTTGTTTTTAAGAAAATGGGAACCAAGTGTCTTGAGAAATGTTATTACGTTCGTGCTCTCCCCATTTGCCATCAGAAGGAGCCTTGTAAAGCATACGTCCCAAGGCAGTGAATTCATTGACTGGTACATCTTCAGCTACAATACCAAGCTCATCGAGAAGCTTTCTTTGTGCAGCATTCCTCACACCTAATGAGTATAATACAAACAGTGAGGTCACTTGGTTACCCGAAGCTACAATTTGTTACATAGATAGTAAGAAGTACTGAATTGTGTTGCTAGTAGATACCAACCTAGTGCATTTTCCTGGATAAGCTCTGATTCACGGTAAAGAGGATGGCTGCAACAAGTGTTTGTCCACACCAGAGGGAATGTAACCTTTGTGTTTGACCTTTGCTGTTCAAATGAGAAAAAAAATTCAGTAAGATGGCATATGAGTCAGCTTATTAAGATCCACCAACCATCTAAGATCCCAAGAGCATCCCATCATAGCAACATCCAACATGTGGAAGAAAATCTCTATATTCAAGCTTACGATCTAACCTCCCATAGTTTTGAGCTTATTTTTCTCTACAAATAGGTGATTCTAGATAAGACACAACCATGCCTATATAGAACTTGACTTAGCTACTTCAACGCACTCATATGTAAATACCTGGAGAAGCAACTCATACTTCGAGTTGAACAGAAATACACTAAAAGCCCTGTGAAGCAAATTCTTAGATTCAATATTTTCCATTAGATGACCTGCAGATTTGAAATGGTATCAGTATTTTGGACAGGTATACAGAAAGAGATAAAACAATATTCAAAAGAAAACCAAGCGGAAAGTTAATTTTCTTCAACTATTTTCCAGCAGCAAAATCTATATTCATTTGTTTTTTAAGATCTGCAGATTTTGTCATTAGAGAAAATATCCTTGGCTGGTTAAATTGGCACAATACTGCACGGTAAAGTGCCGTATAATACGTCCAAACGGTTAAGGAAGGATAATTTACAAGCTTTTTTTTTTGGTAGGCAGGATAATTTACAAGCTTAGTAGACACTGAAAATGTTACTAGGCACCAGAAATAATATGTTCGACAAATTGACAGAGAGGAATAAGACATTTGATGGAAACTCAAAGCTGCAATCTAGAGGGGCTAAGATCAATATTAAAACAAAACGCTATGTCAATCCCCCAACTGTAACTAAGTTCAGTGACTTCAGTCATAGGAGGACGGTAAAGAAAAAGAATTTCAATGGAAAATACCAAGTGATAGGACGAGACTCAAACCAAGTACACTTACAATTATATTTGCTGTCATGCCCCACGACACGATCAGTTTCATCAACAAGAATGCATCTACAAGAAAAATCGAAAACAAAGAGAAGAGTCAATAAATTAAGGTGGAGAGATCGTATAGTTTCTTATATAATACGCATCAAGAAACCTAAAACTTAGATGAAAACTTCCATCAGAGCAAAGGATCAACCATCATCATTGTAAAATTAAGTAACAGAAGACAAACACCTCTGAACATAGCTAAACCTCTAACTGTGCTCCTCCCAAAACTATGACATCTTTCACAGAAGACACTAAAGCGTTGACCTTTATTTGCTTCATTCAAGTTACCACAAGAGCTCTAACAAGTTCATTCATTATTGCATCAACCACTGTTAATTCGAAACTCCATTAAGACCTAAGCTCCTGAACCATTGTTAATTCGAAAAAAAATTCCAAATCCCATAACCTAATTTAGTTCATTTCCCTTCCATTTTATCAGCGACCCAACGATGAAGACAAAGGTACAATTTTGGCAACAAAGTAGATAGAAACAGGAATCAAGAACTTACTCATCCTCGAACATGAGACGTCTCTGAACAGCATCCATCCCAGCATCTTTAGTATCTGTCATTGCGGCACCGGAGAAAGCACGAAAGCTCGGTAACTTTCTCGGTGAAAGAGAACGATGGGCAAATCGAAAAGAAGAAGAAGAAGAAGAAGAAGAAGAAGAAGAAAGAGTGAGAGATCTGAGGCGAATCAACGGGAGATTAAATAAAGAAGAAGCAGACATTGGTGGTGGTTGTGCGCATGTGGTGATGACTGATGCGTTCTACCTTTCTGCGTTTATTTTTATCAAAAGGTCCACAGTTGTTACCGTGTACCTCTCCGTATACAATCATAACCCCAACAAAACAAAACCAGATAAGATTATTTCCATTTAAAAAAAAAATAAAATTTAGTATATATATTCATATCGGCTCTCGCGTCCTAATCTCAGAAGAGTGGGGCACAATTAGGGTTAGGGTTTCTCCCTTCCTGGCAAATACAGAACCATCTTTTTAGTTTTTAGCCGCCGTTGGTGAAGATGACTGGTAAGGCGAAGCCGAAGAAGCATACGGCGAAGGAGATTCAAGCGAAGATCGATGCTGCGTTGACGAATCGAGGAGGAGGCCAAGCTGGAATCGCTGATCGGACCGGAAAAGAGAAAGGAGGTCACGCTAAGTACGAGTGTCCTCACTGCAAAATCACGGTTCCAGGTCTAAAGACTATGCAGATCCATCACGAATCCAAGCATCCTAAGCTCACTTATGATGAATCATTGGTCGTGAATCTCCATGCTGTGTTAGCACCCGTAGCTGAGTCAAAACCTAAACCTGGTATCAGGGGAAGCTTGAAGAAGTAACTCTATTGTTTCAATTTTTTCATCTTTTTTATATTGAAAGATTCTGATTTGCTACTCTTTACCCTCTCAAATCGATAATGTTGTTGATGTTATATCAATAAACTGTGTGTAATTTGACGATTTCTCATTCTCAAATCGTTTGGTTTAGCTTCGTAGTTTCAGTCTCTCTGTTTACTTTGTGTTGGTATTACATTTTAAGGGCAAGAATCTGATTGGTAAAGAAGAGAAGAGGAGTGGTCTTACTAAATCATGAACCTCTGTTTCTTTTACACACAAGTTTTTAGATCATCAAGATAAGCAAAGCTAGCATATGATTGTGTTGTTTGTTGAAACTCTGCAAACTCGGGTGGTTTAATTGCTTAGTAAGTTAGGATTAAGGAGCTAGCTTGAAGTTTTTGTTGCCTATTGAAGCTGCGAGCGCACATCAATGTGTAGACATCTTCTTGTTTTGAATCAAATGTACTCTGTTTTCTGTTCACACATAGACAGCGGAAACCTTAGGTCAGGATGATTTGCAAAGCACGTCAATGAACAGACATCTTGTTTCTTATAGTGATATGAAATTTTCTTATAAGATTTGAGTAATTGTCACTTTGATCGGCGTCCTTGAGTTCTTATCCGATACTTGGGTGATGATTTCTAGGTGAGTGATCAGTTTCTTCTATCTGGCTACTTGGGTGATGCGGTTTTTGGATTTTTTCGGGTCACAAAGTTTGAGGATATTCAATTTTCTCGGTTTGATTATTCTTTGTCAATTTTGGTGTTTCATAGAAAATGTCAATGATAAGTTGCACACTTTTTCATATGTACAAATTAGATGAATCAATCACGCGGAGACTGAGAATAGTAAGAATTATGCTA
This sequence comes from Camelina sativa, assembly GCF_000633955.1. NCBI lineage: Eukaryota > Viridiplantae > Streptophyta > Magnoliopsida > Brassicales > Brassicaceae > Camelina > Camelina sativa. The sequence continues at coordinate 846,923 of NC_025703.1, forward strand.
ATGAAAATTGGATATCTTAAATTATCTTTAAAGAGCATAATACTTTTCCAAACACATGTGCTAGATAGTCAGAAACCTTGTTCTTTAGTGTGCACATGGTTTAGATTTAGAAACTGACTCGATACTCTTAACCTCCTCTGTTTTCCCCTTTTTTTTAGTTATAGATCTATCTTATGATGAAAGTGTACTACCAAATTTTGATCTTTAACGTTCAGTTTGATTGGCTAGAGAAGTTCTTTGGTTGATGGTGATGGTGTAACAATTTATTCGAAAGTTACTAATGATTCTTGTAGTTAATAACTCTTTCTATTTTCTAAGAAGGAATTAATAACTTGGTGTTTTGCATAATGCTCCACTTGTACAAATTGTTATTTGTAATTTAATTGTTGTTATTCGAAAGAGAGTGTCTTTGAACAACTTAGATAAAGCAACTTTTACCAGTTGACAATGCAATAAAAAAAAAAACAAGCAACATTAAGCATTATTTGTCATCATCGAGTACAAAATGACCCCTTCTGCAACCGTTTGTAATCAAGAATAAACCCTTATCTGTACATTTCGATTTCTTGTAAAACCAACTCAAAGTCCTGAACTTTGGGATAAACTAAAATCTTATCCTCCTAAAAGAATCATCCAGCAAGCGATCATATTGAATCGAAACTCATATTAAAAAAAACGTGAGACACATATCGCGCATTAGGTTACTCTCTTTTTTAAACTTTAGTAGCCTGCGGTTTTGGTGTCTGGACCTTTTCTTCTTCATACGCTAACCTTCTCCTCTTGAATCCATAACCGTGATAGCGATACATGATGCTCAAGAGACACTTTCTCAAGCTCACTATATCAAACGCCTCTATAAAATTCAAGTCCCTTTGTCTCCACTTTAGACCCGCGTTCTTCTGGTACTCTTCGAGCACCGATGATAAGCACCAGCTCTGAACTTTTCTTAAGCATCCCACTAGACAACCTGTCCTATGCTGCATTCATATTAAAGTTCAAAATCATGAGTGCCCTGTAAAGAAGATAGGGTAAAAGTTCCTAGAAGAAATTGTAAATTTACCTTTCCACGTTTGCAATGAATGAGAATTGGATGGTTTCTTACATCTACAGAGAAACAAACAAATAATCTACTTTTAAAACTCACGAGACTATAGACATTATTAACAAGGTGTTGTTGATTCCTTACCAACTAAGACTTTGAGAGCATCCAAAACTGTATCCTTTGGCATAGGAGTGGGAGGATCCTGCAAACGATTCAACATAAGTCAACTTGAAGAAGCAACAAGATGATCAAGCGAGAGAGAGAGAGAGAGGTGTAAAGGGGAATAAAGAAAGAAACGTACCGTTTTGCCTTCGATACCAAATTGGAAAAGCTTAATGTTGTTAGCTTGAAGAAACTTGAGATTCTCCTCTGGGTATGGTTCAGGACAGAGATAACTGTTTTTGGTAGAGATTGAACAAACCAATGTTATCATCAATCAAAGCAATCAAAACAAAACCCATTAAAAAAAAACAAAAGATGAAAACTTACATGATGGAACGAAGGTTTAGGGTATCGAGGAAAGTGAAATTATCAGGTCGAGGAAGCCCAGATCGGTAAATACCATCTTCGACCATGGAGAAGTTAAACGGCGGCGATAAAACATCAGTGCCGTCGTTGTTGTTGTGGTGATCATCCTCCGAATCCATAATCAAACACATTCAGACGACGAATCAGAAAAACAGAAACAGAGAGAGAGAGAGAGAGAGAAAAGAGACCCAAACAAACAAAGATGTGATGGAATTGATTTGAGGAATACAGAAGAAGAAAGGTCTTTGCTTTTTATAGGAGGAGAAAAGGGATCATCATCATCATAATCAAGTGGGGGGGTTGTTTTGTTTTCATCATAAAAAGGAGACAACTTTGAAAAGCGGACTCATCTGATTATTTTATTATTTTGGGAGTTTTTTGGTTTTTTTTTTTTTTTTTTTAAGATTCTTTCTTCCTTAATCCTTTGCTTTTAATACTAAATCCTTTTTAAGGTTTAGTAATTTTTAGGGTGGAGGTGGACCTCACTTAATAAGGAATCTCCAGGATTCTTACACGTGTCTTTTCCTCTACAAGATCCTCATCGTTGACTATTCTTCCGAATCTTAACATTTTTTTCTTCTTGAGGTCAAATCCTTATAACATTTTTGTAAAGTAATGTTATGTCAGTAGGAACTTCGCATAAGGAAAGTGGTCGAATCAATGCAAGGAAAAGTAAACCTAAAGTGGTCTCGTTTTCTTCATATTATATATTCTAAAGACTGAAACTTTTGACAATTGTCCTCGTTGACCAACAAATTGGAAAATCCAAAGACTCCTATATCCTTAATTACATATTAGGGATAAACAAAGTATTTATCTTTATATCAAAGTTTAAGAATCTTATGGTATAAGTATATCCAAATTGAGAATCTCATTCTAATATGAGTCACATATGTATTGGCTAAGTTTTAAGATTCATATCTTGATCACATTTGGTATTGAATCTCACACTTGTCATAAGATGGTATTATTAAGTAAGATTTTTTTATGGCATGTTTAAGGAAAATACATTACATTCTTTTTCAAAAGAAGCAATTAATAGAGGATTACAAAACATGAGATTTGTTTTCTCAATACATCTTTCTTTTATCTATCAATCCAAACATCTTCATCATACATAAAAGAGATATAGACATAGAGAGATGGAGTATATATTTTGTTTAGATTATTATTACCCAATTGAGAGTTTCTAAAACCCAAAAAAAGATTCAAACTCTGTGTCATTTTAAAATGGATGAATAATTTTTTTTTTTTTTTTTTTTNCTTAACCTCTGATTTTATCTGATGCAAAGAGCCTTCATTGTCATCTTCAACACGATCAACCTCATCCTCTGATTCTATCCGCTTCAAAGATGCTTCATTATTGTCATCTCTTGAATCATCATCATTATCATAGTAAACACTTTGATCATCATCAATTTTTGAGCTATGATTGTGCTCAAGATGACTATGCTTTTCCTCTTCCTCTTCTTCTTCTTCTTCTTCCTCTTCCTCTTCCTCTTCCTCTTCTTCTTTCTCTTTTTCTTCTTCTTTCTCTTTCTCTTTCTCATCCTCTCTAGGCAAATCGTGATCTCTGTCGCTATCATAGTGTGAAGAAGTGCTTTCGTCAGTTGATTTCTGGCTGCTTAGCCTCTCATCATTGACATCTATATCTTCCCAGCTATATCTATAGCTTATCTTCAAGCTTTGCGCCGCGTTCTTCTCATCAACAGGCTTTAGTTGTGGACTATCTTGGTCATTTTCATGTTCAGAGTTAGAATCAGACCCATCATCAGATTCCATTGAGCTATCTTCCTCTTCAAGTTTCTTCTTACTCACACTCTCCTTTTCGTTTTCCAAAGATGATTCTTCGTCTGATGATGTAGTACTAGACTTGTCATCTTCCGTAGCTAGCTCAGCAGCAGGAGATACAAGATTTGAATCATGCCGGCTTAAGGCTATAGACATACTCTTGTCCTTGAAGGATTCCGTAACTGTTGTGGGAACACCATCTTCTGTAGGCATTGAAAGGAAACTAAGGGCCACCATTATATCACTTATCAAAGGACGAGCTGATGCTTCCTCTTGTACGCACATTGAAGCTATTGCCACTGCTTGGTTTAACCCTCTCTCTGAGAATTTCTTCTCCAGAACCGGATCTGCCATATCCGGATATCTCTTAGGATCTCTAAATATAGGTTGTGCCTGCCAT
>NC_025703.1:855091-857028 GCF_000633955.1 Camelina sativa
TAGATATTTATTTACCCAAGAAACTAAGTTTTGTTCATCGTTAGGCCTAGTGGTATCAAGAGCTCTTCGACCGGTGATGAGCTCAAGCAACACAACTCCAAAGCTAAAGACATCTGATTTCATAGTGAGATTTCCTCCTCGAGTGTACTCAGGGGCGGAGTAACCATAAGTTCCCATAACTCGAGAAGATAAAGCCATCATCTTATCACCAGTCCCTGGTCCTAGCTTATGCAGACCAAAATCAGAAAGCTTAGGAGTAAAATCATCATCTAACAAAATGTTTGAAGCTTTCAAATCTCGGTATATCACGGGTGGATTCGTTTTATCGTGCAAGTAATCAAGCCCTTTCGCTGCGCCATACGCTATCTGCATCCTAGTTGTCCAACTCATCGGTTCACGGTCTGATTTTGGTTAATTATGCAAAACAAACATTCCAAAAATCTCAGCTTTTCATGTTCTAAAAAAAGTAAAAAAGATTGTTGAATAAAGAATATATCAATATAAATACCATGAAGATGGTCTTGAAGTGAACCTCCAGAGATATATTCATAGACCAAAAGCCTTTGATCTCCATCGGCGCAGTAGCCAACAAGCTTAACAAGATTCGGATGATCAAGTTGGCCTAACGATATAACCTCAGCTTGAAACTCTTTGTTCCCATGTAATCCATGCTTGTCTAGTTGCTTTACAGCCACCACCTACATTATATTCCCCAAAAAATATAAAATAGACATATTCTCTCATGATGGATCATTAAAAAAATAGTATCTTGCTTTAGTAATGAATCATGCATGATGAATGGTAAAAAGAACGTACCTGGCCAGTAGATTTAAGGGTTCCTTTATAAACTCTACCGAATCCACCTTCTCCTAACAAACATTCTTGCCGGAAATTTTTTGTCGCCGTCGCTAATTCCCGGAAAGTGAATGTCTTTAACGTCGTTTCTTCAGATTCCTCTGTTTCCTCTGTTCGTCTCCTCTCTTCAATAAAAATCAATATTTTATTTCATTTTATTGATTGTATATCAGGGTTCATTCAACATTGAGACATGCATACCAGGTGGTCTAGTTTCGTTGTCTTGAGTCTCATTCGTAGCTGAAGATTTCTTGCTCTTTAACGAAGAGAAACACGGAAAACAGTGCATGATGAATAACAAAAGGTAACGTATAATAGAAACTAAAGCAGAGAAAAGATTTAAGATTTTTTTGATAAAAAAAAAAAATTATTTAGGAATTAGCAATTGGTCGGGTCCTTCATGGAGATTGAAGGACCGACGTAACGTAAAAAGAGAAACACACGGAAAAGAAAATGAAAGTTAGAAAGAGAGGAAGAAGATGAAGTACACAAATGCAAGCCACCGGTAATCAAATTTTCGTTTTTTTTTAATTGTTTTTTTTTTTAAATGAAATTCCAAATCTCCCAAAAGCATGGAGAACCATCCTTCTTCTTTCGATTTCTGTAAAACCTAATTTTGAAAAACCTTTAATTAAAATAGTTTTTATCCCTCTTGAAGTGGATTAATCTGTCCCACAACAACAGAATAAAAGAGTTAATTATGTAATTAGATTAGATTTTGTATTTTTTTTTTTTAAATCTTAAAATTCGCGTAATATTATTATATTAAAGCGTTGAAAAATATATATATTATAATACTGTATTAAAGCTTTTTATATATTGGGCTTAGGCCGTAAGGACCCAACAAATAAAAGCCCATTAGAAATATCAGTCTCTTTACATCATCGAAACTATTCCGGCTATCGTTTTCATCTTCTTCCGTTGATATTATCTGAAAAGATGATGATGATGATGAGTCTCCGATTCAAAATGTGATCGGCGCCGTCATTGTGTGTGATTCGCTTCACTCATCAACTCCAGATCTGGGAGCTTGCTTATTCCAACTGTTTCTTCCTCTTTACAGAGACTCTGAATGGTGATTT
>NC_025703.1:858346-901485 GCF_000633955.1 Camelina sativa
CCCCCCCCCTCTTTTGATCATCTCCTGCCAAAATCTCTGTTTTACTGTAATTTTTTAATTTGGCTCTTTGTTCAATTCCGAGGAGATCCTTTTTTTTTTGTGCGTGTGTTTGGTTGTACAGCGAACTCAAATCAACATTTTTGCTTGCTGTTGTTTTGGTTTACAGTGGGGTTTGTTTACGAGGCTGTGCAATTCTTAAGATGATTGGTGTTTCGCACTGAACACAATAACATCTGCAAATGCGTCATATGGCCGAGCAAACTTTTATCGCTTTAGGTTCCGACGATATTTTGGGAGCTGACCATGCTTTGGTAGTAGGGAAAGAGTTTCCCGATGTGGAAACTTGCAGAAGAACTTTGAAAGATTTGGCTTTAGCTCTGCGTTTCGATCTTCGTATTGTGAAATCAGACCGAAGCAGACTCATAGCCAAATGTTCCAGGGAAGGTTGTCCGTGGAGAATACATGTAGCTAAATGCCCTGGCGTTCCCACGTTTTCGGTTAGGACACTTAACGGCGAGCACACCTGTGAGGGTTTAGATGATCTGCATCCTCATCTTCAATCCTCGGTTGGTTGGGTTGCAAGATCGTTAGAATCACGGATTAGAGATAATCCCCTGTACAAACCAAAGGAGATATTACAAGATATTCGTGATGAGCATGGTGTTTCGGTTTCTTATATGCAGGCTTGGCGCGGGAAAGAGCGGAGTATGGCTGCACTTCATGGTACTTTTGAGGAAGGCTATCGTCTTCTTCCTGCTTATTGTGAGCAGATAAAACTAGTTAACCCTGGGAGCCTTGCTTCTGTTTCTTCCTCTGGACCTGAAAACTGTTTCCAGCGCTTGTTTGTTGCGTACCAAGCATGTATATTAGGATTCACTAGTGGTTGTAGGCCGCTTCTTGAGCTTGATAGAGCGTATTTAAAAGGTAAGTATTTGGGAACGATACTCTGTGCGGCTGCGGTTGATGCTGATGATGGTCTTTTTCCTCTAGCGATTGCGGTTGTTGACATCGAGAGCGATGAGAACTGGATGTGGTTTCTCTCGGAACTGAGGAATCTTCTCGGGATGAATTCAGAGAGCATGCCGAGACTCACTATACTCTCGGAGAGACATTCAGGGATTGTGGCAGCGGTGAAATCTCACTTTCCTACTGCTTTTCACGGGTTTTGTCTCCATTACGTGAGTGAGAACTTCCGGGATACGTTCAAGAACACTAAGCTGGTTAATATGTTCTGGAGTGCTGTTTACGCTCTCACCGCATCAGGATTCGAATCCAAGATGTCTGAGATGATCGAGGTATCGCAGGACGTTATACAATGGTTTGAGCTCTTTCCACCTGAGCTTTGGGCGGTTGCTTTTTTCCAAGGCCTAGTACGTTATGGGCATTTTGCTGTAGGTATCACGGAGATATTGTACAATTGGACTATCCAATGTCACGATCTCCCGATCGTTCAAACAGTGGAACACATTCGAAATCACTTGTCATCTTGGTTCGATACCAGGCGTGATTCAAGCTTGAGATGGAACTCTATACTCGTTCCATCGGCCGAGAAACGGATTGTAGAAGCTATCTCGGACGCAGATTGTTACCAAGTTTTGCGTGCGAACGAAGTCGAATTCGAGATTGTTTCGACGGGGAGAACAAACATCGTGGATATCCGAACACGAGTATGTTCTTGCAACCGTTGGCAGCTTTACGGTTTACCATGTGCTCACGCAGCGGCAGCACTTATCTCGTGCGGACAGAACCCCCGTCAATTCGCAGAGCCATGCTTCACGGTTGGCAGCTATCAGCAGACATACTCGCAGATGATAGGTGAAACTCCAGACATCAACTTGTGGAAAAAGAAGCAACAAGAACCCGGGAAATGCTTACCGTTAATACTACCGCCTAAGACACGGAGGCCGCCTGGTAGACCGAAGAAGAAACTAGTTCGAGCTGAGAATCTCAAGAGACCGAAAAGGATTGTTCAATGTGGTCGTTGTCATTTGTTGGGACACTCTCAAAAGAAATGCACACAACAGCCTATTTGATCCTATCTTTGTGATATAATATAAATTGAATTGTAGCCTTTTTTTTTTTCTATGATCCTTAAAAAAGTGGACTGGGACTAAAATTAAAATAAACCGGGTCGGATAATACCCGCCGGGTTCGACCCATCTAATTGTCCCGCCAACGAAAAAAGTAAAGCCGCCAAGATGTGATTTTTTCGAAGGTGGTGAATGATAAAGAAGACCTAACATAGAGAGATCGATAGAGAGAGAGATCATCAAAGGGTGATAATGGAATCAGCTCCGACGGGATGCTTCAAGTGTGGTCGTCCCGGTCACTGGTCTCGCGATTGCCCATCCTCGGCTCCGGTCGCCGGTAACAATTCCGTTTCTTCTTCTTCCGCTCCAACTCAGATCCCTAATAATGACAATCCGAGATCCTCCAAGAAAAGTGGAACCTCCATAGGGCCAGTTCCTAAATTGACGAAGACGAGAGTTCAAAGGCCCAAGCTTACTCCTGAGTTACTGCTCTCTGAGGATGGTCTCGGCTATGTTCTTCGCTATTTCCCTAAATCCTTCAAGTATCGCGGCCGAGGCAAAGAGGCAAGTCTCTTTTTTTTCTTTTTCATTATTGTTTATTTTGAAATGTGATTCAGCTGTGGGTTTTATGATAATTTGGAATATATGAATACTTTTTGGCTTAAAGGTGAGCGATTTGGGGAATATGATACGGCTGTACAGTGAGTGGCACTCTCATTTGCTACCTTACTATTCCTTTGATCAATTTGTGCATAAAGTGCAACAAGTCGCTTCTACTAAACGTGTCAAGGTACAAATCCTCTCTTTCTGATTTTGTAAGTGTTCCTCCTTCATGCACCTTGAATGTTCCTTATGGTGGGTTGTTATTTTGATATTGATGAATCCGGATTTGAAGGCTGAAGTTATTTTGATGATTCTATCAAATCAGTATACTGAAATCAGAATTACATTGCTCCTCTCCTTGTATGGTAATCAGTCATGTGTTGCTTTAAAGTTCCAAGTATACTAGAATCTGAGACCGTGTTAGGCTGTTATGATCATTGTGCTCATCATACCTTAGTCTTTACTTACCTAACATACTTACTTAGGTTCTGCTAGTAACTATATTGAATTTGCACCTGATACATAATGATGTGTTATCCTTTTAGAATTGTATAAACGAATTGCGAGAAAGGGTTGCCAGCGGAGTTGATCCAAACAAGTTATACGAAAAGCAGGAAGAAAATACTGGTCCTTATGATGATGATCAAGGTATGTCGAACAGATCAGCCTTTCTCCCTTGAATCTTCTTTGTTATCTCAATTCTCTCAATCCTGCAGAATCTTTGAATTTGGTTGGCTACAAAAGTTTTTGGAAACTTGATATGAAAATGGAAACGCTTCTATGTGTGGCTTAATTCTACATAAGTTCAATTTCTGTTACTCCATTACATTCCTGTAGGTAATTAAACATATCTTTCGTAGGTAACCTAGACATGGATCAGCCAAGTCATGACGAAGAGAACATACCATCGAGGAGCGTTGACGCTGATGTTGATGCATTTCAAGACAGTATGTTGAATGAGATCTTTGATAATGCCTCAAAGCTACCTAGCAATGAACAAAATATGGATAAAAGCAGTGAACTGACAGAAGAGCAAAGAGAACGTATGGAAGCTAATAGATTGAAGGCAATGGAAAAAGCTCAGAACATTTCCGAGGAACAGAGAGTACGTATGGAAGCTAATAGGCTAAAGGCTCTGGAAAGAGCCAAAGCAAGGCTTCAACCAAATCAAGAATAGCTTAGCTGTTTTACTCACATGCTCAATTTACCGAATCTTTTCGTTTTGGTGTTCCCATTACAGTTAAGAATTGTAACAGAGTCTAGCATATGTATGTCTCTGGTACTGTTTTTTTTTTGTGTGTGTGTGTGTGTGTGTGTGTATTGCTCCGGTTCAAAGTCGGTTTAAGAACTATCGAACCCAAAATTATTGACCGTTGATTCGTTCCACAGCCAAGGTTGATATCATTGGCACAATAGCAGATTTGTCTTTTTCAACATTTATAGGTGATTTTGCGTAATTTCATTTTTTTTAATAAATAAATAAATAATATATAAATGAATCAATTAAATTAAAACCACATGGAAAAGGACAAAAGATAAGAAAAAAGTTTCTGACGTGTTCTCTACCGTCCAATTTTGATGGAGAGGATAAAATAAAAATTGGCAGACTCTAGTCCCTTTCCATAGTAGGGGTATATTCGTCATCGTGATCACACAAATAAAAAACTTTGAATTAATTTTATTTTAATTATTTTTGTTTTTTTTTTTCAGTGAAAATTTCTTGTTTGATTTGTGTGGAGGTGAGAGGAGAACGCTTTTTTGCTTTTCGTCTCTCTCTCTCTCTCTCTCTCTTCACTTCCTCTCTCACATCTCTCTGTTTACACGATTCTTCTTCTTCTTCTTCTTCTTCTTCTTCTTCTTCTATGTCTTCTTCCTCCTCCTCCTCCTCTTCCATTGTCATTTACCTCTCTCTACACTCCATTTTCTTGTCGGAAGAAGATCGGTTGAGAGTGATGACAGTATAATATCTGATGCTTATAACCATCATCATCGGAGACATTCTACTTCTTCTTCACGTCTATGGATTTTAATGCTGGAGTTCCCATGTCCTCTCTCTCACCTTTGATGAATCAAGGTCTGTTCAATTTCGTCTTCTTCTTTTTTTTTTTTTTTTCTCTCTCTGTTTTTGATCGGAAAAGTTTTTATTTTTCTTTTGATTATTGACAGATTTAATCTCGGATTTTTTTGTTTTTCTTTGGGGGTTCTGATCAGACGCAATGTGGCAAATGAATTTGGGTTCAGAAGAAACAATGGAAACTGGTTCGTACCCTGAACGACCAGGAGAGCCTGACTGTTCTTATTACATCAGAACTGGACTTTGTAGATTTGGCTCTACTTGTCGGTTCAATCACCCTCGTGATCGTGAACTGGTTCGATATATGTTCTTTCTGTTCCTGTCTCGAGTTTAGAGATCGGTTTAGTCGGGTTATTATGTCAATCAAAGCTTTTGCCTTTTGGAGTTGTTTTGATCTCTTCTCTCTCTCTCTCTCTCTCTCTCTCTCTCTCTCTAGGTTATAGCCACTGCAAGGATGAGAGGTGAATACCCTGAAAGGATTGGTCAGCCTGAATGCGAGGTTATCCAGTTTTCAAGCTTTTGTTTATAAGATGTTTGGTTTGTTCATTTTATAGATTAGCATTTCTTCCCAAGCTTTTGGTGTTTGAATCATCTTCTTACACGAAACCAACTTACATTGTATGTTTGCGCAGTACTATTTGAAGACAGGAACCTGCAAGTTTGGAGTAACATGTAAGTTTCATCATCCTAGGAACAAAGCTGGGATTGCTGGAAGAGTCTCACTCAATATGTTAGGCTATCCTCTACGCTCGGTATGTTGACTTTTGGACTTTCTCACTTTCATATACTACCTCATTCTCTTACTGATCCTCTGTAATATCATATAAATGCAGAACGAGGTCGATTGTGCTTATTTTCTAAGAACAGGACACTGTAAATTTGGTGGCACTTGTAAATTCAACCACCCTCAGCCTCAACCAACCAACATGATGGTTCCTACCTCTGGCCAACAGTCTTATCCTTGGTCTAGAGCTTCTTTTATTGCCAGCCCTCGATGGCAAGATCCCTCTACCTATCCTTCCTTAATCATGCCTCAAGGAGTTGTGCCGGTTCAAGGATGGAACCCTTACAGCGTAAGTTGTCAAAACAGCACCTTCAGATAATAATCTGATTTGTTTTACTTGGCTTTGATTTTTATCGCTATGTTTCTCCATTTCGATAGGGTCAGCTCGGCTCAGTTTCACCTTCAGGTACAAGAAACGATCTTAATAACTACAGAAGCTTACAACAGAGCGAGACCAAAGAGTCAGGCTCTCAGTCTCAAGGCTCATTCTCTGGTTTCAATCCGGGATCCTCTGTTCCGTTAGGAGGGTTCTATGCATTGCCGAGGGAAAATGTTTTCCCGGAAAGACCTGGACAACCAGAATGCCAATTCTACATGAAGACAGGTGACTGCAAATTTGGCACAGTTTGCAAGTTTCATCATCCTAGAGACAGACAAGCTCCTCCTCCGGATTGTCTCCTAAGTTCCATTGGCCTCCCTTTACGCCCGGTAAGCTCATGTTGCTTGGTTTTCACGTCGAAGTAGGACTTACTCGGCATTGTTTTTAATGAATCAAATTGTTTTGTGGATAGGGAGAACCATTGTGTGTGTTCTATACTCGCTATGGAATCTGCAAATTTGGTCCAAGCTGTAAATTTGATCACCCAATGCGAGTATTCGCATATGACAACACAGCTTCAGAGACAGATGAGGTTGTGGAAACATCATCAAGTGGGCATTCCAGAAGAATCTCAGTGTCTGAAACAAGACAAGCTGCTGCAACAACAACAAGCTCTGGTAAAGACACCACCATTATTGATACACAGCACTGAAGAAGAAAGAGCTTTTAAAAAAAGCTTTGATTTTTCAAAAGAGGAATATGTAAATTCTCATTTTCATTTAATCTCAGACATCTATTAATAATGTATAGAGGTGATTTATACAACTGATCTTGATCTTGATCTTGGTCTGATCGCCATTGTTGTAATATTCTTTTGGCGAATCAGGTGAGAGAATAATAATATGAAAGTAATTTCCCTCAAATTTGACTTTCGGTTTATTTAAGGAAACATTGTTGTATTCCCCGGTTTAGATCCGGTTTACCGTATTAAATTCTTTGTTTTATCAAAGCTTAGTTCTCTAGAAAAATCGTCGTCTCATGAAACAATGGTTGTTACTTGTTTCTGTTACTTACTTGGGTAGAACTAGAAGCTGTAATCTTTCTCTCTTACTATTGTCTTGTGTAAAAAAGACCTGTTATGTTGTTTGATAAATTTAATATTTTACATTTTATCTTAATAAATCCCACAAATATCAAATCAGTAGTGCCGTTGTAATAATAACACAGCTCTTGATGGGGTCAGGCAATGAGTTGATGCTTCACCTGCTGTGATGTATTTTTGATGTTTCTCTTCCCTTTTGTCTTTTGATATAGTAAAATTTAATGAGCAAAGAAAAGTTTACTGTTGTAAACGGTAGAAGGTAAAAAAAGTGACCGTTGCAATTTTTACGAGAGCCCAACTATATATATAGAAAAGGAAACAACAACGTAACCAAACCTTAAATTTCCTTTTCTTTTCTTTTAAAAAAAAAACCTAATCTCTTTGCTCTCATCTCATCAACGCATTCTTGCAAGAGTGTTTTACCTAAATAGTCAGTCTTTTTTGCTTATGGTTGCTGCTGTTGATGGCTTTTCCGGCGAGATAGTGTTGGCTTTACGCTTTACGTCGTCAGCTCAGCTCTTTCGATTCTCCCAATTAGCTTTCATCGAATCGATGATCATGCCAAATCAACACGTATCAAGTCTCTGCTCTCGCGGATCCCCGAGATCATTAATCACACCAGATCACTCTACGAGAGTAATCCATAGATGATTGAGATGCAAATCCTCGTCCGTTACTCAAACTGCGTTGGTCTAAGTGGATGATCGATCTGATTCAGGTTTTTTTTTCTCTTAACTTTTTCTTCAGTTTCTTTTTTGATTATTATATCTTTTCAAAAAATTATTTCTTTAAGTTTTCTTTACTATTCGGTAAAAAGAAAATCACTGGGTGATTTCGTCTTGGTGGATAACTGGATATCACGACAGAACATATCTGCAAGACGACGGTGGACTTTTCGAGTTTAGCATTGGTAATGGGCAAACTGCGTGGGTCCTCTTCGCTACCCTACTTCAACCAAGGTATTTTTACTTATTCATTTCTTTTTTAAAAGTAATATTTTTAACTAATAAACTAATTCGTTTGAATTCACAAAAATAATAAATAAACACTTAGATTCAACATAGTTGGTGTTATAGGTTTTGGACTAAAATCGTTTAAATTCACAAAAAACATAAAAATTAATAAATAAAATTAGTTTAAGCTGTTAAATTTTAATACATTGACGACAAACCGAACCTAGGCATCCGGTCCTTAGGATTTCCTTTGGTCGGTCAGTTGGTGTTATAGGTTCAACATGTTTTCACGTAATACAAAATTTAACACATAAACTAGTTTTTTAACCGTTTGAATTCACAAAAAAATGAAAATTAATAAATAAAATTAGTTTAAGTTGTTAAATTTTAATACGTTGATGACAAACCGAGCCTAGGCCTAGGCATCCGGTCCTTAAAATGATTTCTTTTGGTCGGTCACTTGGTGTTATAGGTTCAACATGTTTTCACGTAATACAAAATTTAACATATAAACTAGTTTTTTAACCGTTTGAATTCGCAAAAACATGAAAATTAATAAATAAAATTAGTTTAAGCTGTTAAATTAATTTTATTTATTAATTTTCATGTTTTTAACCGTTTGAATTCGCAAAAACATGAAAATTAATAAATAAAATTAGTTTAAGCTGTTAAATTAATTTTATTTATTAATTTTCATGTTTTTAACCGTTTGAATTCGCAAAAACATGAAAATTAATAAATAAAATTAGTTTAAGCTGTTAAATTAATTTTATTTATTAATTTTCATGTTTTTAACCGTTTGAATTCGCAAAAACATGAAAATTAATAAATAAAATTAGTTTAAGCTGTTAAATTAATTTTATTTATTAATTTTCATGTTTTTAACCGTTTGAATTCGCAAAAACATGAAAATTAATAAATAAAATTAGTTTAAGCTGTTAAATTAATTTTATTTATTAATTTTCATGTTTTTAACCGTTTGAATTCGCAAAAACATGAAAATTAATAAATAAAATTAGTTTAAGCTGTTAAATTAATTTTATTTATTAATTTTCATGTTTTTAACCGTTTGAATTCGCAAAAACATGAAAATTAATAAATAAAATTAGTTTAAGCTGTTAAATTAATTTTATTTATTAATTTTCATGTTTTTAACCGTTTGAATTCGCAAAAACATGAAAATTAATAAATAAAATTAGTTTAAGCTGTTAAATTAATTTTATTTATTAATTTTCATGTTTTTAACCGTTTGAATTCGCAAAAACATGAAAATTAATAAATAAAATTAGTTTAAGCTGTTAAATTAATTTTATTTATTAATTTTCATGTTTTTAACCGTTTGAATTCGCAAAAACATGAAAATTAATAAATAAAATTAGTTTAAGCTGTTAAATTTTAATATGTTGACGACAAACCGAGCCTAGGCATCCGGTCCTAAGGATTTCCTTTGGTCGGTCAGTTGGTGTTATAGGTTCAACATGTTTTCACGTAATACAAAATTTAACATATAAACTAGTTTTTTAACCGTTTGAATTCACAAAAACATGAAATTTAATAAATAAAATTAGTTTAAGCTGTTAAATTTTAATATGTTGATGACAAACCGAGCCTAGACATCCGGTCCTTAGGATTTCCTTTGGTTGGTCAGTTGGTATTATAGGTTCAACATGTTTTCACGTAAAATAAATTTAACACATAAACTAGTTTCTTAACCGTTTGAATTCACAAAAAACATGAAAATTAATAAATAAAATTAGTTTAAGCTGTTAAATTTTAATACATTGACGACAATCGAGCTTAGGCATCCGGTTCTTAGGATTTCCTTTGTGTCGGTCAGTTGATGTTATAGGTTCAACATGTTTTCACGTAATACAAAATTTTACACATAACCTAATTTTTTAACAGTTTTGGACTAAAATCGTTTGAATTCACAAAAACATGAAAACTAATAAATAAAATTAAATTAGTTTAAGCTGTTAAATTTTAATACGTTGACGATAAACCGAACCTAGGCATCCAGTCCTTAGGATTTCTTTTGGTGTTATAGGTTCAACATGTTTTCACGTAATATAAATTTAACACATAAACTAGTTTTTTAACCGTTTGAATTCACAAAAACATGAAAATTAATAAATAAATTTAACAATACACGTTGACGACAAATCGAGCTTAGGGATTTCCTTTGGTCAGTCAGTTGGTGTTATAGGTTCAACATGTTTTCACGTAATACAAAATTTAACACAAACTAATTTTTTAAAAGTTTTGGACTAAAATCGTTCGAATTCTCAAAAACACAAAAATTAGTAAATAAAAATAGTTTAAGCTGTTAAATTTTAATACATTGATGGCAAACCGAGTCTAGGCATCCGGTCCTTAGGATTTCCTTTTGTCGGTCAGTTGGTGTTATAGGTTCAACCAGTTTTTCACGTAGTATAAATTGAACACATAAACTAGTCTTTTAACAGTTTGAATTCACAAAAATAGGAAAATTAATAAATAAAATTAGTTTAAGTTGTTAAATTTTAATACGTTGACGACAAACCGAGCCTAGGCATTCGGTCTTTAGGATTTCTTTTGTGTCGGTCAGTTGGTGTTATAGGTTCAACATGTTTTCACGTAATATAAATTGAACACATAAACTAGTCTTTTAACAGTTTGAATTCACAAAAATAGGAAAATTAATAAATAAAATTAGTTTAAGTTGTTAAATTTTAATACGTTGACGAAAAACCGAGCCTAGGCATCCGGTCCTTAGGATTTCCTTTGTGTCGTTCAGTTGGTGTTATTGGTTCAACATGTTTTCACGTAAGACAAAATTTAACACAAACTAATTTTTTAAAAGTTTTGGACTAAAATCGTTTGAATTCACAAAAACATGAAAATTAATAAATAAAATTAGTTTAAGCTGTTAAATTTTAATACACTGACGAAAAACCGAGCCTAGGCATCCGGTCCTTAGGATTTCCTTTGTGTCGGTCAGTTGGTGTTATAGGTTCAACATGTTTTCACGTAATACAAAAGTTAACACAAACTAATTTTTTAAAAGTTTTGGACTAAAATCGTTTGAATTCACAAAAACATGAAAATAAATAAATAAAATTAGTTTAAGTTGTTAAATTTTAATATGTTGACGACAAACCAAGCCTAGGCATCCGGTCCTTAGGATTTCCTTTGGTCGGTCAGTTGGTGTTATAGGTTCAACATGTTTTCACGTAATATAAATTGAACACATAAACTAGTTTTTTAACCGTTTGAATTCACAAAAACAGGAAAATTAATAAATAAAATTAGTTTAAGTTGTTAAATTTTAATATGTTAAAGACAAACCGAGCCTAGACATCCGGTCCTTGGAATTTCCTTTGGTCGGTCAATTGATGTTATAGGTTTAACATGTTTTCACGTAATACAAAATTTAACACATAAACTAATTTTTAAAAAGTTTTAGATTAAAATCGTTCGAATTCACAAAACACAAAATTAGTAAATAAAAATAGTTTAAGCTGTTAAATTTTAATACATTGATGGCAAACCAAGCCTAGGCATCCGGTCCTTAGGATTTCCTTTGGTCGGTCAGTTGGTGTTATATGTTTAACATGTTTTCACGTAATATAAATTGAACACATAAACTAGTTTTTTAACCGTTTGAATTCACAAAAACAGGAAAATTAATAAATAAAATTAGCCTAAGTTGTTAAATTTTAATACGTTGATGACAAACTGAGCCTAGGCATCCGGTCCTTAGAATTTCTTTTGGTCGGTCAGTTGGTGTTATAGGTTCAACATGTTTTCACGTAATACAAAATTTAACACATAAACTAATTTTTAAAAAGTTTTAGATTAATATTGTTCGAATTCACAAAAACACAAAAATTAGTAAATAAAAATAGTTTAAGCTGTTAAATTTTAATAAATTGATGGAAAACTTAGCCTAGGCATCCGGTCCTTAGGATTTCCTCAGGCATCCGGTCTTTAGGATTTCCTTTGGTCGTTAAGTTGGTGTTATAGGTTTAACATGTTTTCACGTAATATAAATTGAACACATAAACTAGTTTTTTAACCGTTTGAATTCACAAAAACAGGAAAATTAATAAATAAAATTAGCTTAAGTTGTTAAATTTTAATACGTTGATGACAAACCGAGCCTAGGCATCCGGTCCTTAGAATTTCCTTTGGTCGGTCAGTTGGTGTTATAGGTTCAACATGTTTTCACGTAATACAAAATTTAACACATAAACTAATTTTTAAAAAGTTTCAGATTAAAATCGTTCGAATTCACAAAAACACAAAAATTAATAAATAAAATTAGTTTAAGCTGTTAAATTTTAATACGTTGACGACCAACCGAACCTAGGCATCCAGTCCTTAGAATTTTCTTTGGTCGGTCAGTTGGTGTTATAGGTTCAACATGTTTTCACGTAATACAAAATTGAACACATAAACTAGTTTTTAACCTTTTGAATTCATAAAAACAGGAAAATTAATAAATAAAATTAGCTTAAGTTGTTAAATTTTAATACGTTGATGACAAACCGAATTTTCTTTGGTCGGTCAGTTGGTGTTATAGGTTCAACATGTTTTACACATAATATAAATTTAACACATAAACTAATTTTTAAAAAATGTTAGATTAAAATCGTTCGAATTCACAAAAACATGAAAATTTTAGTTTAAGTTGTTAAATTTTAATACATTCATGGCAAACCGAGCTTAGGCATCCGGTCCTTAGGATTTCACGTAATATAAATTTAACACATAAACTAATTTTTTAATTTAAATAGATTGAAGTCACAAAAATTAAAATTTTAATAAATAAAACATATATGGACTTTTGACATTTTAGTGTTTTGTTAAATTTTAATACACTTTGATAAATGGGATATAGTAAGTTTTTAACAGTTGGACCTACGGTAGGAATAGTTTGGGTTTACGACGATAAAGCCCATATTATATCAAAACAATAACAAAACCTATTAGTTAAGTAAACGGCGTCGTTTGCAGGAGATAGCTCTATTGGGTTGCCCTAAAACATCATCTCCCACGAGTAGCCAGCGTATATAAGTTGCGTTTTCTTTCTTTACCTCTCCAATCTCATTGTTTTTTTATGGTTTAGGATTTGAAGGGAAATTGTAAGCTTTTCGTATTTGGGCAGTGTTTAATTTTGTGTTAGGTCATCTAACAAAGCAAGATTGGTTTTAACTATGTACCAATTTTGTGTCGGAAGTTGACAACATTAGTTAATTGACCTCCATGGGCATATTTATCTTCATGGAACTCTTCTCTTCCATGGTGTAGCTCTATGGAGGTCACACTTCCACATCTGTATTTTATGTATCTCTGTCCGAAACAATCTCTAATCATTGCCATTGGCTGAGTTCATGATATTAGTTATCTTGTTGTAGTCTTTGCTTAGAACAGTGGTTTTTATTGTTTGTTGAATCTTTAAGTTACTGTTTTTTTTTTAGATTCCAATTTTTTTTGTTTGCAGTCATCCTTAAAGCAAATAGGTTATATAACCTCTTTACCAAATTTGTGTCGGAAGATGACGACATTGATTTTTGCCTCTCCATGACAATTTTTTCATTGGGATGATTCTTCTCTTCCATTGAGTAAAATCTATGGAGGGGCACATTTTTGGGTTTTAAACATTACATTATTTCAGCAGCCTGATGATTTCTTGGATGAAACAATACCAACAACAAAAATTGAAACAGAGCAGTAACAAGAGAAACGGTCTTAATTTTAGTAATATGATTCATTGAGGATATTACTGAGTCTGATATATAAGTGAGACCTGCTTTGATATTATGGGTTTTGCTGAGTAATGGGAATAATTGAGTTTGAAATTGAATGTCATAAAATATTCTCCCCCAATGTCTAGGTTTCGTTTCAGTACATTTTCTTCGTATTTAACACTTTGATTAGCCTCTAAATAAAAATACCAAACTAGTAGTACTAAAGAAATGATTTTTGAAGAATTGTTATTCTAACCATTTCAACACAAAAATGGGCCTCGTATGCAAAAAGCCTACGAGCCCAAATGATCGAATTGTCCTGTCTGGTTCATCTAAGATATTCATATTAGTCTACGCGTAAAATATTAGTTTATTGGAGAAACAATGACGCGGAGAAAAGTAAACAAACACGGACCCGACGACGTATAAGCGACCCAGCCCCGAGTCGCACCGCCTGGGTGGTCTAAAGTCTTCCATACTTACTCGGTTTATCATCTTTTAAAAATTTAAAATTTAATTACTTCCCTAACACAGTCTTTACTCTTATTAAGTCTTAAGTCTTAATAAACTCTTTGATTATTACTTTTTTTATTTCAACTATGACTATTTTCTTAATTCACGAATGAGTCTCACATGCGTACTCGATACCGGTCCAAATTTTCCCATCTTTGTAATCTGTACTACATGCTATAATATATACATCATGGTCATATATATAAATTAGGACTCATTACAAATCGTATAATTATTAAAGATACAACATGGTTGGTGGGAACTAATATTTCTAATCATTGATGATATATAAACTATTCCAAATACCTCGAGTTAGGGATATATGCTATTTAATTTTAAGAGGATATACACGCGTAATCTTTTAAGTTTTTTTTATGTAATGCTACATAGGTTTTGGTATGTATGACCATATGATCGTAATAACACGCGTAATCTTTTAAGTTCCTTTTATGTAAATGCTACAAAGTTCTTCTATACAGTAAAACCTCTATAAATTAATAAGATCGGGACCATGAAATTTTATTAATTTATAAAGGCTTTAATTTATCGATAAATTAATAATTTTATTAATTTATAAAGAGATTTTCTCATTTTCATATTGAAAATTTTCTATGACAAAATAAGATACTTTTGTTATCATTCACATATTTAAAAAAAAATCTTAATTTATAATCTTGGTTATCGTAATAGGATGAATGTCAATTGTTTAATAGATTATCAAGGTAAAAATAAAAAAATGTTAGAAGTTTAGAGTTTAGAAAAAATTGTTACTACCATCCTTCATTCTAATGATGAAGCCGTAGAAGATATTATGGTACCTTTAAAACAATAACTAAATAAACAATTATCGCATCTATGACTTTTCACAATTTATGGATGCGATTTGAAAATACAACAATAAAAAAATAAGAGATGAACTTCAACAAGAATGCAAATTCAAGAATAGACAAACAACAATAGAATCATATTTCACTAGTTTATATGATTATTAATTTATAATATTGATGAGACCATATTTTTATATAGGATTTCCAAAAAAAATATTGTTTTATTGTTTTATCGAAATGTGTCATTTTTTATACTGGCCCAACTCGGAACCGAAAGAATTTATTACTTTATAGCGAATATTAATTTAAAGAGTATTAATTTATAGAGGTTTTCGTGTATGTTATAAATTTATAATGTATGTTATAAATTTATAATTACGAAGCTTTGAATATTTTATACCAATATATAAAATTATAAACGAAGGTAAATTTAATTAACCGTCGAAACATATTCAAGTCATAAATCTGGACCCGGAATAATAATAATCCACAGATTTTCAACGGTCAACATTCCAATTCAGTTCACAAACCTAAATCAAACGTTCCATTTCATACCATTTTCTCTTTCAAAGCTTCACACAACCTTTGACCATGTCTCTCTTTATATATTCGTATTATATAAGTAGACAACCACGTACATGCACATATAAAAACACGTCAAAGAAACATATATTTATACGAATCCCATAAACCCGTTTCAGCCTTCATCGAACATCTAGAAAGAATATTTGATTTTGTTAGGTACCAAACAAACAAACAAAAAGAAAGAAATAATGGTGTTACCTTGGAGATCAAGAGGAGGAGAAGTAGCAAAGAGACGTAATCAATTGACTTCCGGCGATATATCCGTCGTGGAAACCAAGATTCCCTCTCAGCTCCGATCATCATCGAGGATGGAGCGGATTAGGTCACCGCGGGTACAGTTGACACCGCGGGTACAGTTGACACCGCGTGATGCGGTTGAGATAAGTCGGAGACTGGAAATCGCGGCGGCGCGTAAGGAATATGCAGAGTGTTTCGAGCTTGTTAGCAAAATCAAGAACTTGGGAGGAGGAGAGACGAACAAAAAGTATTTGGTCCAAAACGGCTGCGTTTTCGCGTTGTCTTCTTGTTTCGAAACATTCTCTGAGGCGCGTGATATACACGTGCGTCTATTGGAGGAGATCTTGTATGTTCTGTCTTCCTGGCTGCCTCTGAGTTGGTCAGAAGGTTTCTCGAAGATGGGTTCAACGGCTTCGCTTAACTGTCTCGTACGGTTCTTGAACTCCACGGACGCTAAAACGAGACAAAACGCTGCGTTCTGCATCAGAGAGGTTATTGCAGTAGACAAGAGGTATGTGTATGCGTTAACTGATACCGAAGGAGCTTGTGAAGGATTAGTTAAGATCATCAGAGACTCTGTTTCGACTAGCTCCACGAAAGCATCTCTAATGGTGATTTACAGAGCGATTTCGTGTAACGACAAGATCGCTTCAAGATTCGTTAGATTGGGTTTGGTTGAACTGATCACAGAGATGATGGTGAACAACAATGCAGAAAAGAGCGTTTGCGAGAGATCTCTAGTTGTTCTAAACGCTACATGCGATAACGAGCTAGGCAAAGAAGACGTTCTTAGAAACGCTTTGATCGTTCCTCTTCTAGTGAAGAAGATTCTTAGAGTTTCGGATCTCGCGACACAATGTTCTGTCTCGATTCTTTGGAAGCTATGGAAGAATAACGGACAAGGTGATGATCGTTTGTTAGTTGAAGCTCTTCAAGTTGGTGCCTTTGAGAAACTTTTAGTACTCTTACAAGTCGGGTGCGAGGAGAAGACGAAGGAGAAAGCTAGCGAGCTCTTGCGGAATCTAAACCGTTGTAGAAATGAGATCGAGAAGACGAATTGTGTCGATTCTTCGATGCATTTGAAGAATGTGAAGAAATCTTTTTAATTAAGCAAACACAATACAGCACAAGACACTAATATTCTTTGTAGTTACTCTGTTTTTGGTTTTTTTTTTTTTTTTTTTTTTGGTTTGAATCATTATGTTTCAACAGTTAAATACAGTTTTTGTCCATCACTGATCAAATCTACATCAATAATTTTACCTTCATCTTCAGACAATATACAAGAAGCTTCCGGGACATTTAGTTGCTCCGCTGCAGTTTTTACAAGCTCTTCGATGCTTCGAGGCACCCACATTACAATCCCACGTCTTCTTTTCTCTTTCGTATCATCAGGATGTAAAGAATACACTGTACACTTCTTCTTATACACTTTATCTGCAGATTGTAATAAACAAACCGCTCATTAGTCTTACATAAAATAAAAACATCATACTTTGACCTATACGCCGATTAAACTACCTTTAAACTCTTTGGAACCACTCGGAAACGAAGAGATCTGAGAACTCTTTGCGTCTTCGAGTAACTTTATCAACATCTTGTTCCCACACCCTAGGGCTTCATCCAGTGGAGTGTTTCCCCATCTAATTCAAATACAAAAAAAAAGATAAGTCCGTAACCGCAAAAAAAACAAACCACTTAGCACTTGCAAGAAAAAAAAAGGGTTTACCTGTCTTTTGCAAGAACATTAGCACTTGCTTCTACCAATTGGATTGCCAAGACATAAAATCCTTCAGAGGCAGCTACATGAAGAGGTGTTCTGTGATCATAATCTTTGGAATTAGGATCGATTCCGTTACTGAGAAGCCTTTTCAGGAAATCGCTGTCTCCTTTCGCAACCACGGTGCAAAGGAAAGTCCCGGCGTTCTCAATATTTAACGTAGCTCCTTCTTTCACGAGTAACGCCGCAACACGATCATTCCCGTTCTTGATAGCTTCTAGTAATGGCGTGTTCCCCAACTTATCTTTGACATTTACATCTACTGATTCTTGAATAAGGTATAAAGTAATGTCTTCATATCCTCTTGAGGCTGCAAGATGCTGTCAAGAGCAAAAAACATGTTAGATATGTTACAATGTCGGATTAAAGAAACCAAACAGCTCTAATTAAGACCGTACCAAAGGTGATCTTCCGTCATAATCTGTTTTATTCGGGTCACCTCCAGCTCGAATCAAACTCTTAAGCTGATAAAGATCACCGTAGAAAGCTGCGCTATTCAACTTCAAAGCTAGCTCTGCCTCTTGTTTACTGATATGAAAGGTTATATCGGATTCCAATTGCTTAATCCGAACATTAGATTCTTTCCCTTCAAGCAGATTGTTGAGAATCCTTCGTCCATCGTGGAAATAGATCTCTAGAATGTTCATAAAAGATTGCTTATCGAGCCTTAGAAGCCGACATAGCTCGGAAACTCGAACTGTGTAAGGCTGAGGAATATTGCATAGGATTGAAATCTCCCCAAAAGAATTATCTGGTTGTAGAAGTGCCACTATTTCTTCAGATCCATCCTTAGTTATACCAATCTCCTCCTGATTTAAATTAAAAACATCTTGATTTTACCAAATTTGAATTTCAAACATGTATTGACGAAAAAGGCTAAATTTTGTTTACCAATACACCGTGACAAACGAAGTAGAGTTGATCAACAACGCTTCCTTGCTCCATAATAACTTCTCCAGGGAGAAAGAACTCTTCATGTAGTCTTATAACCTGTAATAAACCAAACTTGAGTTACCTGAAGATATTTTGATATTTTTTACAGTCAAGTCTAAAGGCTTACAATCTGGTTAATGAATTCAGACGAGCACCCACGAAAGAGAGGAACTTTCTCAATATACGGCAAGTCTAAAGTTTGCGCAATCTGCAGTAAAAACGTAAGTTGACATTTTGCTCATCATCTGAATGTGAAATCTGAACAAACATCTCTAATAAAGCATTCATCATATATACCTTAGCACGGATAGAGACAGGGATGTCTTGAAGAGCAGCTACCTCGGTGTAGCTACTTTCGTACTGCAACCGCAAATGTCCTGTGATCTGACCACGGATGTTTCTACCTAGTTTGTTTCTGTTCATATACCGCATAATATCCGCCATCTTATCCCGGAATCTTTCTGTTTTCGAACCTTTTACAATCAAAGCTGTCATGTTACCAATTAAGTAAGCTCCTAGAATCATATCGAATGAAATATACACCATGGCGAATATCATTTCCCGCATATTAACCGCGTGTATATCTCCATAACCTGCATCAAAAGAAACATACCAATTAGGGGATGTGCATATAAAACAGAATCAAAGCAAAAGAGTCACCAAGTTTTCAGTTAGCAGAACTTACCAACAGTTGCCATAGTAACAACTGCAAAGTACATAGAAGTAGTGTATCTAGTCCAAAGATCGATATCTCTAAACTGCGAGTAACTGTAATCTCCCAACTTCAAACTTCCAATCCAAGTGTACCCTTCTTGAGAAGCAGGCAGCGTCGTGGCCAAGTAATAGAAGATACAAGCCGCGGTGTGAGTGCAATAGAGCTCGACGAATATAAGCTTGACGATTCTTGTGAAAAGGTAATTGATCCTTATATCTTTCTCCATCTTGTGGAAAAACAGAATCACTCTATGAACTCGATAGAGCCTTATCAACAATAGGTACCTCACTTCTTCTTTCTCACCAGCAGCCTGTTTTCAAATTCACAGTTTCAAAACACCTCGTTTGGTTTATCACAGTTTTAGCAAAATCAAAGAGTAAAAAAAAGTGTACCTTGTAGATGATATCCCATGGCATGCAAGCAAGTAAATCAATAATAAAAGATGATTTTAAGTACCTGCAAAAATGGCAAACACCAACACTTATCGTACGAGTCTACTCAACACATTGTCAAGAAGACAGAAACAGAGGAGTGAATTAATACCGTAAAGCGATAGAGCTGCGTCTATAGACCATTCTGTAAGTGTGGCTATCTCGATAAGCGACGAAGAATGTCAAGACAATATCCATTAAGAAAGCGATCTGACCAGCGATATCGAGGATGAAGAGATTCTCTGGTAATCCTCTGAAGAAACCGAATTCGAGTGGAGTGAAGAAGGAAGAATAAAGTGCCCATATCATTATAAACATCGTCCACGCCTTGTACCACCTACGTAACGCAATGGAAAAATCTTGTGATCAATCTTCTAGATTCTTTAGTAGCTAAGCTAAACTAAACTCTTTAGTAGTAACTGATATTGCTCCAAAACTAAAACTCATGGTTCGTTAGAATTTTTAACGAACGAATCAATTGTGACCATTGAGAGACAGATACGTGTCATAAACTTGGCGGGCAAACGAATGAACGAATAACCGAAGAAAAATGTAATGACAATAAAAAAAAAAAGAGAAGGTTTCGATAAACCACAGTCAAGCCCCTAAGTTTTTGTTTTCACTATAATGGACCCCAAAACTTTGTCAAGCTGACGATATTACCTCCTAAATTTATTTATTCGATTTAAGTTATGTCTCAATCAATAGCTACCCTTGAACTATAGAACAAAGTAAGTAGACTAGAATAGAATAAAATATAAAGCGTAGGGGTTACTTCTGAAATAATAGAAAAATACGAGGACTCAGAACAAGATTTTGAGAGATGAATTTTTTACCGGTTATCGGGATGGACAATGGAGCCTCTGGAGATATCTCTGATTCCATTAATGACGGTGAACTTACCGCCGCTACCTCCGGCGAAGTCTAACCCTAAGAAATTTGTGAGGGGATTAAATCTGTTTCCTCGCGATTCTACGATCCCATCACTGAAATCATCCACCTCGTAATCCTCCAATTCCACGTCCGGTTCTCCGCCGCTCCGGTAAGAAACACCGCCGCCGCCGCTGCTTCCTCCCATTATACCTCCTGATCGCGGATTCAGGTTAAACCAGATAATTGGAGTTTTCAAGAAGACAATAATCTCTTCTCTCTCTCTTTTGTTCTCTCTCTCTCTCTTATTTCCTTTTTTTTTTGTGATTTTTCAGTTATGCCTAAAACTGGCGCCTGAGTTTTCAAATTGTGAAAGATAGAGAAAAAACAAATCAGCAACCAAATTTATAGAAAATTTTTCGTTGTTATTTTTTTGGTTAGTGCTGTAAATGCTGTTGTTGTTTTTATTATTTTTAATCAAAGTTGAAATCTTCATTGTAGTTTTTGTAAACGTATTGTAAAACAAATATATATAATATATACAATATGCATTTATGTATTCACTTTTAGTTTTAGTACCCCTATGAAGAGCACCACATAAGTGATTAGAGTCTTTTATGACCACAAGAATATACAAGTTAACATGTGATAAAGTTTCTGCAGATTACGTTGAAGAGTCACTTAGCTTCTTTTTTTTTTTGGACAAAAAAGAGTCACTTAGCTTTTCTCTCATTTTTGTTCGTAAAAGGTTTCTTACTTTTTAATGCAAACCGGTTTATCTTTTATCACGTTCATTATTCATGCATAAGTGTTCAGAGAATGATACTTCGGAAGGGATAATTCAATACTTATGATTGCTGTAGTATCGAATCGAGTACTAGTTATTGTTTGGTAACGTAGGTCGAACCCGATTGGTTTGTTTGTGTTTGTCAGTGTGTGTGTGTGTGTTTTTGATGTGGATAGACTCTAAACTGAAATGTCCCTAAAATTTTGATTCCCGTTTGTGCTAACACTTTAGTACTTTACCATTTTAAAATTCACGTGACAGTTTCAACCAATGATCAAGACTAGATAATGTTAAGGTATTTAGAAGATTGAGTGCTTTCAATTAGGTCAGAGGTAATTAGTTATATAATTTATGTTCTAATGGGGGAAATAGTTTAATTATATCAGTTGTGCATTAACCGACCTTTGCTTTGGTCTGTTCTCTCTTTTGTTTTGTGGACTCCTTTTCAAGTTGTAAACAAGATAACACAACGTCGTTGTTTCCTTGCTTTTTGGTTATATATCTCCATTTGAATATTTCATGTCAATGGCTTATAGTGGAAAGCAGGATGCAATTTATATACAAGTTATATAATAAGCATTAGCCACTCACAAACAGTCCAAAATTCACTAAATATGAATATATTTAGTTAGTGGTCTTCCTTCTCGTTTACTTGACCCCTAAAGTTTCTAGACATACTTGACCCCTAATTGGTTTCCGGAACACATGTATTTGTTTAAATTTTTGCACTTTCGGTTTAACAAAACTAGAATGAAACGAACAACCTGGTATTATGTATGGTTGGCTCATCATTGTCATTGATGATTTTTTTTGTCACCAAAGTGAAAGCTTTAACCACCTGAAACTGCTAGTAACTGCCACCGATTTCAGGTTTACCGCTTACACGAATATTGACCCTTTTTGGCAACTCCGGTCATGACAATTACGTTCTTGAGTTGTACCCATAATTCCGATAACTATACTTAAAACAGTTAAACATCTATTGATCCTCTGAAACTATAGATAATAAGCTTTGAGAATTCAAGATGAGGAATTGATAGTGTTCTCTGAGAATTTTAACAGAAGATGTTTTACCAGGACAAAGATTTTGTGACAAGTCTTTTTTCAAAGATGTTGAGCTCTCCAATCAACAGCGGAAACCTCGTCATCCTCCTCATCGCTGGGGGATTCTTCCTCGGTCTTCTTCTGCTTTTTAACAGACCCCTCAGAGGTTTTACTACGCTTTGCTAATCTAGCCGCCTTAAGTTCCATTTTCCTCCTCTTCAGAATCTCCACTTTCTCGTTGTATGATCTAGCAGAAGAAGATTAAAAGGAGAAGCCAAGTGTTTACTTAATAGTTAATATTGAACAAGTCTCAACACTTTCATCTTCTTGCTAGATATAACCAACTAACGTAACAAATTACCTTTGCTCTCTTTGTTCCTCCTCTTCTATGGTTTCAGCAGCATCAACCTGAGAATTAGAGTGCGGGAAAGAGCGGTTGTCAAGTCTTAAAGACAGAGCTTATGATGTTGGCAGCAGTGTTTATAGTTACAGAAAGTTATCTGACCTCTTCTTCTTCCATGCGGCTATCCACTACTTGAAGATCTTCTTGTATCAACTTCTCAAATTCTTTATATTCATCCCTGAAAAGAGATCCATGTTTATATAAGTTCCCAAAGAGAGTTATTTGGTACAAAGTCTTTTACATTCCCAAACGTCATGAAATGTAACAGACACATAACAACAGAGCTTTCAAATTTGATTTTCCTGCATCTGGAAAAGTAAAAGCAAAAAAAAAGAAAACTCACTTGATATCTGGTTTGACGAGCTTTATTCCACGGGCAAGCAGGTCAGCTTCTTTATTATCGAAAAAACCGGACGGGAGGGCACCTTTCACCGCTGGTTTAGTTTCTGAACCACCTGTAGCCTGTGTCTGACTCTCTTGAGGTTCACTGGTGGTTATCTCAATCTGATTATCAAAGAATTTGGCTGGAAGAGGTCCCTTTGTCTTGCTTGTTTCTGAACCTGTAGACTGCTTTGATTGCTGTATATTCTTGGAATTTGCCAATTCTACTTCTCCAGATTCTGAACATATATATTTGACCAGTAAGGCTTTTCCCATGAAACACAATAACAGAAACTCAATGGACAAATAAAAAAACGACCCCTGAAAGTGCATTAGCCAGTCATGATTACCTCCAGCAGGTTCACGATTTTCGAAGAAATTTGGCGGAAGACCAGATGATGTCTGAGATTTGGATGGTTTAGACAAAGTTTCAGATTTTGCTGGCTGATGAGTTACAGCAGGTTTGCTACCCCGTTGAACTCCCGCTGCACTAGCTTTGAGATTATCAATTGCCTGTCTCAACAATTCATTAACCAAACCTAAAGTTACTACTAACATAAACAGAGACTCTAAAGCCAACAACTACTAGAAGAAGTTAATTAACAAAAGTCCCCCACAATTTAGTAGCAGCAATCCATAATCAAAATATAAAAGCATGAATTTTAACTCTTTAACACCTCTATCACAAAAGCAGGAATAGTTTACCTCGTGATGCTTACGAGAAGCTTGGTGTACATCCCAGAGTGATTCAGATTTCAACACGACATTGCAGACTCGACACACAGGCTGGTCTGATTCATTGTACCTACAAACAAATCCAAAGAACATAAATCTTCATCCCAAACTGTAATGACCTCTATAACTACAGCTCAAGCCCAATCCCAGAGAACCCCACAAAAATTTAAGATGCTACAAAGGTTTAACCTAACGAGAGGAGAATCTATGCGGGTGTCTTTCTTCTTGGCATTGAGTTTAGAGCGAAACATCGCCTTCTTCTTCGCTTGAGCATCCATCACTCTCCTTGGAAGCAACAACAAACCCAAGTAATGAAGAATTGAAGATCTGACAAATTCGTCTACACTTTAAATCCTTAGAAGATGGATTTCACCCACAAGGCCACAACCTACCAACCAAGACCGTCATCTCCCTCCTCCGTTCTTCTTCTCCGCAATCTCTTTTACGGGTCGGGTTGATCAAAGCCGGGTTTAGTCTTACAACTTTTGGGCTGATTCTGGGCCGATAGCAAATACTGGGCCTATCAATATCTAATCGGTTATTAAAAGATGGATTATTCACAGCGAAAATAAAAATAAAGTAAACTTTTTTTTTGGAGAAACTTTTCTATTTCATCTTTTGATAACTAAACATCCAAACTCAAAACTACAAAATCAAGACGATTAAGAAACAGAATTATAAGAACATTCGCATGAAGTTTTTGAATTAAGCTCACAAGGAGTTTTGTTTATTATTATCAACTTTTTGCCAACTGAGTTTAAAAGAAATAATTTCATTTGTTACCAAACTAACAAATTGTAAAGTTTTTGAATCTGAGAGTTCATCATAAGGTTGAGACCATATTTTGTAACAATAATGAATTAACTCCTTCATGCCTTTGTAAGCTGCAACGCCTCCACGAATAACTCCTTCAGAGAAGCGTTTGAAGCTGCAACTCTCTGTGATGTGATGTCCAAATCTTTACCCGATCTGATGAACAAGTACACACACAAAAAGACAGTTAAAAACAGTTAGAACGTTGAGTGTGTTTAGTCTCAACACTTACGGATCAAAAATAAGTCCGCCAGCTTCTTTGACGATCACAATTCCTGCTGCAATGTCCCTGTGAAAATTGATATTATGCCATCAAGAATGAAACTTTTTCTAATCCAAGCAATGAGTTACAAAAAAAAAGAAGACAATTTACCATGGACCACCGAAACCGACTTCATAGAAGATATCAACTCTTCCACACGCGACACCACAGAGGTCCAGTGCGCACGAGCCACTCAT
Organism: Camelina sativa; assembly: GCF_000633955.1. Classification (NCBI taxonomy): domain Eukaryota; kingdom Viridiplantae; phylum Streptophyta; class Magnoliopsida; order Brassicales; family Brassicaceae; genus Camelina; species Camelina sativa. The sequence goes on from NC_025703.1 coordinate 883,457, forward strand.
CCTAAGGGACCTAACCTGGTGAATGAATGAAAAAGAAGACACAATCATTAGTTTTGGCAGAGGTTTTTAGCCAAGTGGTGGAGTTCTAAATTCTCTTAATAAAATTTCACCTTTGTTAACAAACTGTTGATTCTGTTGGTTGTATCGTCTAATGTAGCTTTATCACGTTTAGTACCAGCCTGTAAGCAATATAAACGCTGAGTAGGAGGCTCCAAAGCAATCTAGTTTAGTAGTGTAACACAAAGGAAGCCAGGTTTTTACCTCTGTTACGAGCAAAGCAGTTACAAGTTCGCTCTGAGTTGACACTGCAAAAAGAACATCGTTTGAGTTGGAAAAAAAATGGAAGAACTCCAATCTCTAAACCAGCGTAAGCCATCTTCTTGATGTCATAGACAGAGATCAACTAAATCTTCAAGTCTATACTAGAACAAATGCTAACCTTTAATTGGCTTTCCATTTAAGAATGCTCCTTTCCCTTGGACACCGGTATATAGCTGTTTTATCATTGGATATCATGTGAAAAACGTCACCATACATTCATTGATCAAGGAAACTATCTATAATGGTAACTGGTTATCGATTGAAGAAACTTGAATCATTAGAAGGATCTACACATTACCTCATCCATAATCGGATTGAAAACAACGCCAACCACAGGGACTTTTCCAATGGTAAGCCCAATTGAAACACACACAAAAGGGAACCTGAGGGTAATCAGCATTTGGACTTGTTTCAATAAAATGTGAGAAACAAAACACACACAATCATTCAAATGGAAAAATCAGGCAAGAACATATATATATATATATATGTTTACCCGTGAACGAAATTAGTAGTTCCATCAAGAGGATCAACAATCCAAGTTGGTTCATCAGTCAGTTCAGTGACACCGAATGCAGCTGTAGTTTCTTCTCCAATGAACTAAACCCATAGCCAAAAAAACTCTCATCATCTCAATGCAAAGGAAGGAGGAGCTAAGAAAGATCCAACAAAAGGGGAGTTCAACGTTAGCGGAGGAATAATAAATAAATCACCTTGTGGTTGGGAAAAAGCTGCTTGAGATGATTAAACACAAGTTCTTCACATCCTTTATCAGTCTCTGTCACCAAATCCACCTAACAAACAACAACAATTTCAGGAACCAAAGTAAGATGATTCCAAAAACAAAATTGACACTCTGTGATTAATTCTCACTTTGTGTGAAATAAAGATGCAATCTTGCAATAAAAGTTATATATAAGAGCAGAGGGGAAAAATAAAATAAGAAAAAAAAAACCTGGCCTTTGTGTTCAACATGTTTGGTCTCGTAAAACCCTTTACGAATGACCTGGAGAATGAAACAAAATTAAATCATGATTAGCCAGAAAGATCGATCAAAGAACAGAAGGAGATCGAGTAAGAGAGAGAGAGAGATACCTGTCCAGCTTTTTTAGCGGCATCAATGGCAGCAGCCAAGAACTGATCTAGAGAATCTACATAAATTCAATGTCGCCCAATAAAATAAAACAAAAAAAGCAAATGAGAAAACAGAGGAATAGAAAACGTAGGAGAACTGAGATTTGAACCCTGGTTGTCTTTACCATTGTCCGCCATATTCGATGAAGGGAGGAAGAGAGGAAACGAAAAGAGTGATGCTTTCTTTGGCTTTGCTTTAGTTGTGTGGATGGTTCTTATTACTTCTTAGAAACACACAAAAGTTACGGTTTTCTTTTGTGGGTTGGGCATAGGACCGACCGAATATTCTAGGTATCTCTCTAATCTTCGAATATATTCAAATTACCCAATTAGGATCCGATATTACCCTAAGGGCATGTTTATAGGGAGATCAGTTTAGGGTGTTCTTAGAGTATAAATATTGTGAATATAATGTAAGATCAATAGTTAAGAACTTTTGTTAAAAAGTTAGTTATTGGGAGAACATGTTTAAGATCTTAATATTTAATAATATAATATTCTTATAGAAATTTAAGAATGTTTAATAAATACATAGATTAATGTTTAATAAAAAATTTAAGAATGTTTAATACTATTTAATAATATAATGTTTATTAATATTCTTAAACATATTACAATTATAAAAATTTATAAAATAACATTTTAATTGCAAACTTATAAAACTTTTACTAAAATTCAAAATACAATGCCATATTTTTATGAAACAAAAAAAAACATTGTAAATAAAATTTAAAAAAAAAACAAACAAACATATTACTTAATTAATTAAACAAGACAAACATTTTATTTAATTAATACATAGATTAATGTCCAAATTTATTCTATATATTTTCAACAAATCCGAAAGAGACACGTCACACAAGATCAGGCCCAAGAACAGTTCTAGAATAAGATCAGTGAGTCTGATCTTAAGTTCACTATTCAATTATTTTCATTTTTAAAGTGCCTAAGAACACCCCATGTGATCTCCCTATAAACATGGCCTAATAATCAAACTATTCAAAGCTTTGAGAGATTGTTTTCCAAAAGCTAACTTAACCAAATTTGAAGGATTAGATTCGACCTTAAATTTGACATCCAGCTCTATCTCTTTTACGGGTTGGGGTGAATCCGTGGGCTTGATACAATTATTGGGCTAATTCTGAATTTTTATGAGCCGGACTCAGCATGCAATGTTTTTAGTCCAAAAATAGTCAAATTTTATCATTAACATAAATGGTAAAATCGTGTATCAATTTTTACGAATTTATTCCTTTCATCATACCGTTGGTATTCATTCATTCATTCATTCATTGTATCCAAATTTCAAATTACGTACTCAAAAGGAAAAGCTTTTCATTTTTTTTTTGTCATATATCACATAACAATGCTATAAACATAGATAATCATTTCACATGATCTGATCTGATCTGAGACGCCTATATAGTTTAATAAAAACGATTAAACAGTTTCCAACACGCGGTGTAAAAATTACGTATATATACAGTCTCCGTCGTCTTAGAAAGAAATCAGAATGAGTATCTTCTTTGTCTACTCCGTCGTCACCTTCTTCTTTCTCCTTCTTCTCTCTCCAGCTCGGAGCTATGATTACGGGTCGGGTCTCGAGTCACTCGCTCGTGGGATGCTCGAATCAGCCAAGGACCCTGAGTTTTTCCAATGGATGAGAGGGATCAGGAGGAGTATTCACGAGCACCCAGAGACTGGGTTCCAGGAGTTCAAAACGAGTCAACTCGTTCGAGACGAGCTTGATTCACTCGGAGTGAAGTATAAGTGGCCTGTCGCGAAGACTGGCGTCGTGGCTTGGATCGGATCCGGTTCCAAACCCATTTTCGGACTCAGAGCAGACATGGACGCACTTCCGTTACAGGTTCTTTAAAAAAAATAAAAAATAAATAAAAAATCCGATTTTTAGGTTACTTTGACTAATAAATTTGAAAATTTTGATGACTGTGATTGGGAAAAAAAAAAAAAGGAATTAGTGGAATGGGAATCGAAGAGTAAAGTAGATGGAAAGATGCATGCTTGTGGTCATGATACTCATGTTGCTATGCTTCTTGGTGCTGCTAGGCTTCTTCATTCCAGAAAACACCTCATCAAGGTCTCTCTCTCTGTCTCTGTCCATATAGTAGAACATGTGCTTGATTGATTAAGTCAATTGTGTAGTACCCCACATTCAATCATTTTGATGTGGATTGGTGTTTCCTCAGATTCTGATCCTCATTTATGTGTGTTTACTGTATGTCTATGATTGATTTTATTGTATGCCCTGCAATGAGAATGTCAACTTTCTAATATGGGCCATATTCTGTTTTGTTGATTTTTGGGTGTTTGAGTGAATCAATGGTGTGATATGGTCTATTGATTTGGTGGAACAAAATGCATAATTTTGAATGAAACATTAGTAATAAATTTTTGGGCCTTAAAATGAAACAGTAGTGTCTCTACATACACACTATAGTAACATGTTTAATTAATAGTTTTTTTGATAAACATGTGACTATTCTGATCTTCATCAATACACACAATTCCTTCTTGTTGATTTTTTTTTTTTGTTGCAAAAGGGGACTGTGAAACTTGTGTTTCAACCAGGAGAGGAAGGTTATGGAGGTGCTTATGAAATGCTAAAAGATGAGATTCTAGACGACTTAGATGGGATTCTCAGCGTTCATGTCTTTCCATCTATCCCATCCGGTGGCATTGGCTCTAGGCCTGGGACCGTTCTTGCAGGTGCGGGATTGTTTACAGTCACAGTTCACGGTCAAGGTAGCCACGCGGCTACACCACATTTCTCTAAAGACCCGGTTCTTGCAGCTTCTTCCGCTGTTGTTGCCTTGCAACAGATTGTTTCACGGGAAATGGATCCACTCGAAGCTGGTGTAAGTTTGTTTTCCACTTTTAAAGCATTGTCTTTTATGAATCAGAGTCTTGATTGAATGAGTGGAAATGAATGTTTTATCAGGTCTTTACTGTTGGATACATTGAAGGGGGTCATGCTAAAAACGTAATACCGGAGAGTGCTAAATTTGGAGGTACTTTCAGAAGCTTAAGCAACGATGGGCTTCTATATATTCAAAGACGAATCAAAGAGGTATTTTATTAAACATTTATTGTTACAACTTTATATTGTTCATTCGGGTTGGCCCTTGCCTAATCCTGTGTAAACGTTTCTTGATGATATGATGATGCAGATTTCAGAGGCACAAGCATCAGTATACCGATGCATAGCAGAAGTAAATTTCGAAGAGAAAAAGCCGTCACTTCACCCGGTAATGATGAACGACCAAAGCATATACGAGCATGGTAGAAAAGTAGCGGAAGCCATGATTGGAAAAAATAACTTCCACGATTTCCCTGTGACAATGGGAGCAGAGGATTTCAGCTTCTTCACTCAAAAGACTAAGGCTGCGATTTTCGTGCTTGGGATAAAGAATGAGACGCTAGGCGCTGGTAAGCCGCTTCATTCGCCTTACTTCTTTGTTGATGAAGCAACTCTTCCTGTTGGGGCTGCTCTTCACGCAGCCATGGCCGTTTCTTATTTGGATAAACATGGTCATGTCCATGACGATGAGGTTAAGAGGGAATTATAGAATGTGTTCAGCATTTGGGTCATTCGTAGACTTGTAATAATATAAAATTAGGTGAGGTTAGGTTTCGGGGTTGGGAAGAATGTTTGTTAGTAGTCTAAACTGAAATTAGTTCGCGGTTTGACCAGCGGGATAAACCAATAGACTGATATTGTTTACGTGTTCACCCATTTTACAACAAAATACATATTAAAAAGTCACGAGAAAGCACCCACTTTCATTTAAAATAAAATTGACACTATGTGAATAAGAAAAAAAAAAAAAAAAGCAAAATTTGAAATTGAATAGTATCTAATTTGTAACAATAGTGATTATATCAAAATCATTAATTCATTATTGTTTCACAACTTATATTTGAATTTGTTAATATGCATGTTGTTAAAAAAAAAGCATATGAAGGTAACCAAATATAGAAGTGAATCGACTAGGAAAACCCAAAAGAACAAACTATTGAAATCTTCACAATCTAGTATCTTTAACTTATAACAATAGTGATCATATCAATATTATTAATTCATTATTTTGTCACAATTTATATTTAAATCTGTTAATATGCATGTTGCTAAAAAAAAAAAGAAAAGAAATCATATGAAGGGAACCATATATAGAAGTGAATCATCGACTGGGAAAACCCAGAAGAATGAAGTATTGAAATCTTCAAAATCTCAAGCATATATTATACTTTATATAGACCACAACTAAGTTTTTTTCTGTTGACCATTTCAATTTCATATCACATTGATACAGCCTACATAAAAAATGTCAATGGAACGTACTTATTCTCCGGCTATAGTACAAACATATAATACATATTTGTTTAAGAAGAGTAGACAGGAAATTGCAGAAACTTTTAAATCAAAATACAAAACGGCGTCCGAGACACTTGTTCGTCAACGGTAGCTCAGACCAGGCCTGTTCTTGATCACATTCAACCTGATAAATAAAAAAAAAACATAAAGAAAACAAAAAAGATAACATGGTCGTTTAAACGTCTACAAAAAAAAAACATTACTACTGCATTTGATGATGAAATTAATAATAGTAATTAATTAACATTAAGGTAACGCAATAACCAGTTTGACTCTGATAAATCGTTACAACTATACCCCTTATTGGTTAATTTTATATTTTTCTGTAAATTAATTAGCTGTCACATTTAATACATAAGATTCTCTTTATTTTACTTTTTTTTTTGGTCGAAAAGGAAAAATTCCAATTAGTAACTTTTCTTTTTCCCTTTTATCTGCTGCAATTCTGATTTTATTTAGCCGGCGAAAGAGAGAGAGAGAGAGAGAGAGAGACACAGAGAGAAACTCATGTAAAATACAAGTCTCTCTGTTCAAACACTCGTTAACGCGTTGCCGAATTAAGTTTTCTCAAAACCCCCATATCGAAAAGTCCATATATATTTATTGAATTTTGAAACCTAAGGAGACGAAGAATCGCCAGTTTTGGAGAAGAAGATGATAAAGTACAAGCCGAAGCTAAGTCTCTGTGTTGTCTACTTGTTCGTCTTCTATCTCGCTGCGGTGACTTCAGATCTAGAGTCTGACCGGAGAGCTTTAGTCGTTCTTCGTAAGAGTGTTCGTGGCCGTACTTTGTTATGGAACATGAGTGCTCCTTCTCCTTGTGATTGGCACGGAGTCCACTGTGATGCGGGTCGGGTCACTGCCCTCCGATTACCCGGAGCTGGTTTATTCGGTTCTTTACCAATCGGTGGGATTGGTAATTTGACGGAGCTTCAAACCCTTTCTCTCCGATTCAATTCTGCCCTCTCCGGTCCAATCCCTTCGGATTTCTCAAACCTTGTTCTTCTCCGTTACTTGTATCTCCAAGGTAATGCCTTTTCCGGTGAGATTCCTTCGTTTCTCTTCACGCTCCCGAACGTGATCAGAATTAATCTCGGGGAGAACAAATTCTCGGGTCGGATCCCGGATAATGTTAATTCCGCGACCCGGTTGGTTACTCTGTATTTAGAGAGGAATCAGCTGACTGGTCCAATCCCTGAGATCACGCTTCCTCTTCAGCAATTCAATGTTTCTTCGAATCAATTGGATGGTTCGATTCCGAGTTCGTTGTCGAGCTGGCCTTCAACTGCTTTCGAAGGGAACACTCTCTGTGGGAAGCCCTTAAACCTTTGTGTTGGTGGCCCTGCTCCAGAACCAGGACCAGGACCCAATCCGCCGCCGGAGAAGAAAGATAGCGACAAGTTATCCACCGGAGCTATTGTCGGGATTGTAATCGGATGTGTTGTTGGTCTGTTGGTTCTTCTCCTGATTCTCTTCTGTCTCTGTAGAAAGAGAAAGAAGAAGGAAGAGAATGGTCAAGCGAGAAACGTTGAAGCTCCTGTAGCTCCTCCGGCCACCGCCGCTGCTATACCTAAGGAAAGGGCGGCTGTTGTCCCGCCGGTTAAGGCTACGTCGTCGGAGAGTGGTGTGGTGAGTAAAGATTTGATATTTTTCGTGAAAACGTTTGGAGAATTCGATTTGGATGGGTTGTTGAAGGCTTCAGCTGAGGTTCTTGGGAAAGGAACAGTTGGGTCTTCGTATAAGGCAAGCTTTGATCATGGTTTGATTGTGGCTGTGAAACGGCTAAGAGATGTTGTGGTGCCTGAGAAAGAGTTCAGAGAGAGATTGCAGGTTTTGGGATCAATGAGTCATCCCAATCTCGTGACTCTCATCGCTTACTACTTCAGCCGCGATGAAAAGCTTCTTGTCTTTGAGTACATGTCTAGAGGAAGCTTGTCTGCAATCTTGCACGGTAAAAAAAATCGAAATCTAATGCATTTATTGATTTTTCGGATTCTTTAGTTAGTTGATGTTATGTCTCTTGATACTAGTTTATGATCTTGATGGGGACTTGTTTAGTTATTATGCTTGGAGCTCGGTTTTTAGGCTGTTTTAATGGTTTTGCAGGGAACAAAGGAAACGGGAGGACTCCATTGAACTGGGAAACCAGAGTTGGTGTAGCCTTAGGAGCTGCAAGAGCGATTAAATTCCTACATTCGCGTGACGCCACAACTTCTCATGGAAACATTAAGTCCTCGAACGTACTCTTGTCTGAATCCTATGAAGCTAAGGTCTCTGATTACGGTCTAGCGCCTATCATTAGTTCTACATCTGCACCTAACCGTATCGATGGCTACCGTGCACCTGAAGTCACGGATGCTCGCAAAATCTCCCAAAAAGCTGATGTCTATAGCTTTGGCGTCTTAATCCTTGAATTACTCACAGGTAACAAACAGTCAGACTCAATATTTATCTTTTTAACTTTGTTTCTTTGCAATTGCTGCGGTGGTTTAAAGGTTTTAACGTTGCAGGTAAGTCTCCAACACATCAGCAATTGAATGAAGAAGGCGTTGATTTGCCGAGATGGGTCCAATCAGTTACCGATCAACAATCACCGTCTGAGGTGCTTGATCCGGAGCTCACAAGGTACCAACCTGAGGGCAATGAGAACATCATCCGTTTATTGAAGATAGGTATGAGCTGTACGGCTCAGTATCCAGATAGTCGTCCTTCGATGGCCGATGTCACCAGACTCATTGAGGAGGTTTCTCATTCATCTGGCTCCTCCCCAAATCCGATATCCGACTGATTTTTTTAGGGGGGGGGGTCTAAATTGATTGATTTGAAAATTGTTTGGGGGTTAAATTGCAAATTCTTGAATAGTGTCAAGCCCCTGTCACAGTCTTTTTTCTTCTTCTTGTTTTAGTTTGTTCGTTAATTCTTCTTGAGCCTCAATTTGAGATGAGACCTTTTCAGTTTTTTTTTTTCTTCTTCTTTCTATTTTTCTTAATTTCAAAAGTTCCAAAAAATGTCTATAGAACTATTGTTTCTGCTAATTTTTTTGTATAAGTATACAATCGACGCGTGTGAATATTATCGGTTTTTTTTGTTTTCTTCATTTCACATCTTGTCTTACAACTCCAGTCAACGGTTCAGCCGGAAAAAATGTCAACGACTTTTAATCAATATTTTCATCGCCGTCCAAATATTTGAGCTAAAAAACAAAGTCAACGACAAAAATGGTCATAAATATCAGCTCACGATTGGACAGACGAGTGTTTCTCGTTTTATAATGTGAAAGTTGGTAACCACTACTAACTAGTAAACGTATTATTATTCCACAAGGAAAAGGAAATGGATTATATTATGGATGAGAGAGCAAATAAATTACTATGCTCGCATTCTCCCTCATAAACTGATGTTTCTAAAATCTTGGAAGAAAACAATAAGAAAGAGACATCGTAGAACATGGCTTCCACACAAACAACCGATATTATTTGGTCAATTATCACAAGATTCACGACTAGTAAATATTATACTGATTTTAGAAAATAATCGTATTTATGACTGGGATGTCATTATTTTGATAATAATTACAAGCTTGATGGCCTCTTTTGCTAGAGAGTTTTATTCTGGCTATATGTTTCTAGGCTCAATAAATAATGAAGCCCACTTCATAATTATGTAATGTAACCAAGATAATCTTTAGTCATCTTTACTAATGTTTGGTCATAAAGCAACAACAACAACAACAAAAAAGAGCAAAAGATATAACAAAATAAAGCCTATAAAGACAAATAGAGTTCCTACCAACTTGTAGAAACAGGTTTAAACAACATAATTGATTGATACAAAACTAGATATGATCAAGTATATATAAGAAGCAGTTTCAAGGACATTTTGGACGGCCTTCTTTAGTCTTCCAATTGTTGTAACATGGGCAACTTTGTTTGTTGCCGTAAGTGCCTGCAGGAACACAAAGGCATTTTGTGCAGCACTTGAGGCAAAAGAACATGCATGGCTTCTTGTGTGATGTTGCCGAACAACGGTAGCTACACTTTGAGTTGCATTCTACGTTTGAAGTTTCCATCCAAAAACATATCACAAAATAAAAATAAAAATCATTGAGATCTTTATGTTCGTGCATATAATTATTCGTCATATGTTAATACTAAAAAATGACAATCACACAAAAAAATATCATAATCTTAGCACATCAAAAATCATGGTCTCAACATTAGCATAAGTATATACTATATATGTATACATAATTATGTGCTGCTAGCTTAATTACAATAATACCTCCGATTCTTTTGTTTGTTTAAGGAATAACGTAAGTATGATATAAAACTACATAAGTTTTGTGTTGGTACCTTGTGGGCGGAGTTTGCCACCACCACTAGCAGCCTGTAAAAATAAGAACTTTCGATCTCAGAAGACTAATAAGGAATCCAACTATATTAATAAACATCAAAATTTTCATAGCTTTTTATTACACACAAAATATTTCAATAAAATAGAATTTGTTTTGGTGGTTTACCTGGACGAGATTGGAGACAGACAGTAAAAAGAGAAGAGTCAAGAAAAATAGGGGTTAAGATATTTATAGAGAAAATAAGGAATGGGGGAATTTGGTTATTTCCTAATCAAGAAAATCGGTATCGAATGCCAAAGTTCATGCCGTGATTATGGGGAAGTAGGTCATTATAGTTTCTACTGCCTCCCCTACTTGTCATTTTTGTCTCTTGGAAAATGTCAAAGACTCAAAATCAGTAAACAGTGTAATTTACTTAGCAGTAATTAATTACCCCAACGTATAGAAGAAGCAAAAGTCTATAAATCTTGCCTTGGAAAATCAATAAAACAAATGTTTCGAAACCTTCAGTTATGACTTATGAATGAGTGTTATGAAACGGACTAACGGAGTATTATAATAATTTTGTTAAATGTTTTACTTACGCAAATATCTAAAATCGAAAGAGAAAAATAAACGAGTTTAGGAAAGTTATTAAGCTAATGGTACGCAAATTTGGTGAAGTGTAATAGAAAGCGAAAAATGCGGCGAATATAATAAATATTTGATTTTTCAGCATGTGATCTTTGTGGGCCATTTCATTGATTTTGTGTTTGTCATATTATTATTATTATTTTAAAAAAAATATAAAGAATTTTTTCATAAAAGGCCCAAACAATGGGCTGGAATCCAATGAACTAAATATCCAATTATTTGGGCTAAAAACGGTCCATTTAGGACGATGAAAAATATGGCAGTTTTGTAATTTTCCTTATTCGTTTGGTCTAACATTTGAACGTTAACACTTAAACACATGATGGGGCTTAAACGTTTTCCCAACTGAAAAAGATAAATCAAATGAAATTACCAAAATTAGCAATTTCGTAACATGTAATTACAAATTTTGGCGTAATTTCAACTACTTATATATTTTGTGTCTGTCAGTATGTAGAAATCTGAAATTTCTAGACTAGATATTAAATGCCTTCCATGTCGATAAGAATACTAATCACTGTAAATTTTGTTGTTAAACACGTTATTTTAGTAATCTATTAAAAAAACTTGCGTGTTTATGATAGACTAAATTAGTTAGTAATTAATGAATATATTATATATAAAGAAAATATTAAGCGTGTGTGTATACGTATGTATGTCCGTACGTATCTACGTGGTGTAGGTAGAGAGAAAGATCCTTGGGGGCTTGCTTTGGTGGTGGCTATTTAATAGCAGCTCTCTCTCTCTCTCTCTCTCTCATTCCATTATCTGGAAAAAAAGCGAGAGATTCCAGAGAATTCGAACTTTTAGGGCCACGCCAGAGCGAGAGAGAGAAATTAGGAATCGAATCTGGAGATTTTTAGAGGAACTTTACTTAGGGTTTGTGTATTCGTAGTGCGGTAATCAAGGAATGGTAAGTTAGGGTTTTCTTTGTTCTCGATTGGTGGTGAATAGTGAAATGCTAATGTCGAGGATGATGATGATGATGATTTTGATTTTGATTTCGAGACCTCTACAATGTAAACAGAATCCGCTTTGATTCGTTTTAGGAATTGTGCTTATTTTGCATGTTGGTCCGTCGACGCAAGTGTTGTTAGTTGTTAAACAGCATGATTCAATCATCTGGGCTTATGTGCTTTTCTTTTTCCTTAAAATTTATGCTTCTTTTTCTTTGTTCACAGTTGGATTAGCGGATTAGAAATCAATTTTGCGAGAGTCGTGCTCATCAAATTTGTTGTTAATGGTAAGAACAGAGAGGATAACTGATTGCATTTATACGCTTCCTTTGAATGTAGATCATAGCATAAATGTCCAGTTGTAGTTGTCTCACAGTTCGTTTTTTTTTTTTTTTTGTAAATGCTATGCGTCCAGCATTAATATGGAAGTCTTCCTTATACTGTTTTTTTTAATTTACTCTTCTTTTAAGAACTTATATTTCAGTAAATTTTCCCTTTTATGCTCATTTAATTCACTGATTTTGTGAAAAAAAAAAGAGTTCTTCATTTTTATTCTTCTTTTCGTTGCTAACATTCTCTCTTTGTTATGCCTGAAGGCTGATAGAAGACTTGGTTATCGCTCCATGGGTCGCAGAGGTCGTCCTAAAATGCAGTCTGGAACTTGTAATGTCTGCTCTGTTCCTTGTTCATCTTGCATGCACCGTAATGCGGGCTTTACCGGTTCAAAGTCGGAAGAGTCATCAGATGAAAACTCCCATGGTGTACTGGCGAGCGAGTGTTCTTTCAACGAGCGTTCTTATGGGGTTAATGCTCTCCGGAACACTGCAAGTGAAGCGAGCAATCTGGTTAATTTTAATCATGATACTTCTTCATCTGAGAATGCTGAGAGTAAGGAAATTTTAAGATCTTCTGATATATCCCATGCCCCACTTTTAGATGGGTCTCACAAAGATCAAGATTCCATGAAGTTGGATACATGTAATGACCATAAGGCCAAAAACATTCTAGGGCAGGGAAAAGTCAAGGAAAAGTCAGGAGCAAAGAGTAACAAAGACAACAAGAACAATTCTTTAATTGAGAGTTCTACGCGTTCAGGGCCAGTGGTTAGGAAGTCGAGAGAAAATGTTCCCTCCAATAAGGCAGACGAATCAAACACATCAGCCATGTCTGAGAGTGAGAGTGAGGGTGCTGATTCTGAAATGCTGGAACTTGATGTAAGCAATGCTGTTTTGTCTCATATTAGGAGGAATTAGAGAACACATCTATTTTGTTGGCTGAATTTGTGCCTCTGTTCCTGTTTGTTTCAATGTTTACTTTTATCTCCTAGTGACAAAAATCTGAAGTGAAATTGTTCTCTATAATGTTGAGCAGGTAAAAGTATGTGATATTTGCGGAGATGCGGGTCGTGAGGATTTACTGGCTATCTGCAGCAGATGCAGTGATGGCGCAGAACACACGTAAGCCTGCTTCTGTTCATGGGAAAGAAAAAACATCAAGTAAATTTTGGCCAATTGCCATCTAGGATTTATCCTTGACCTTAATATTGGTGAAGTTAAGTAAATTGGATTATCCTGTTATTAATAACTAATAACTGAGCACCATTTCTGTGCTAACTGTATAGTTGTGTTATCTTTTGCTCAGATATTGCATGCGAGTAATGCTTAAAAAGGTTCCTAAGGGTGATTGGCTTTGTGAGGAATGCAAGTTTGCAGAAAAGAAGAAGCTAGGTAAAGCTGAATTATATACTATCCATGATATTAGTGCAAAACATCAGGAACTTGGTTGTGAACTTGGTTTTGTTTAACGAATCTGAGTTTAAACGTGCAGAAACCAAGGGAAAAAGAGAAAGTGCAGTAAATTTGAATACACAAAGCTCCAGCAAAAGGCACATAGACAAATTTGAGGCAGCTCCTGATTCTAAAAGATTGGCGGTTGAGGCTCCAACAGGGTCACCTAAGAGATCTGTTCTTCCCAGATCGTCCACTTTATCCCGAGAAACGTCATTTAAGGGTCTAGAGAAGCCAACGAGAAAGCTAGCTCATCACTCATCTTTCAACAGCCACTCCAGTGATGACTCAGAAAGCACACGATCTCCTGACTCTCAGCTTCGGTCCCCTAAAGGTAGGAATTATCGTACGATTTTCTCAAGGGTGTTCTTCCTTGTCTAGTTTGCTGTACTTCTGGTTCATATATGATAAGGTTGTATAATATTACCTTGTTTTCTATATGTATAGGTTCATTTTTCAAGTCCAATTCGTTTAATTCTTCGAGCTCTAGACCAAAAGTGAGACCAGTGGATGATGTTATGCTTCCTCGACAGAAGATTGGGAAAGACAATTCTTCCCTTGATGTAAAAGAAGGATTTTCTAGAAATGCAGGCAAATCAATGTCAAGTAGATGTATAGACGTAGGGAGCTCTAGTTGTTATGACTCAAAAGTTAATGGTACAAAGCAACTGAAAGATCGGAGCATAGAAGCTAACCCTTCAGCATCCACAATCGATCAGAAACTAATTTCACGTGGCCGTTCGTCCAGTTCATATGCAAAAAGTCCCCGTGATTTGAAGGATTTGGATTCTGATGGTCAACAAGGTAGCTTGACAAAGCAAGCCAGACATCTAAGTCGAAATCGTCTAGAAGATATAGTTGCTTCTGGTACGATTTCCACTGTTATCGGTTATGTTTTTCACTCCATTAGTAAACAGTTATATGCGTTAAAGATATCATGATTGACTCCTTGGGATTTATTTCTCACCTATGCAGTGGGAGATTCATCTACGAATGAAAAGTGCAGTTCAAGTGAAGCGAAATGTAAAAATGAACTGGCAAATGTAGATGGTTTACTCCGGCCTCGGGAAGTCAGAGAGGCGGGGGAGAAAAGCAAAGATGCTGTTGGTAATCACCAAACGCTAAGTATTATGGAGGATAATAATAAGGGCAATAGGTTGCGAGCAGCGGTTGATGCTGCTCTGCGTAAAAAACCCAGCTTTGGGAAAAGCAGAGGGTTGGAGCAATCTGATTTGCCTTCAGTGTCTAATGTGGATTCTGGTTGTGATAAGGCTTTAAGAAATATGTCCTCAAAGGTGCCGGTCATAAGAGATTGGCCTGTGGGATTCAAAGGATTGCCAGGAGGGCATCCAGATTTACGGACAGACAAGCAGACAATTGCAGTAAATGGAACGCAGTCACTCGCTGGTTCTGATGCAATGGCTGCTTCCCAATCTGTTGTGCCCGAAGTTCATGTTCCTTCTATAAAACCTGTCATGAGAGATTTGCCTGTGGTTGCCCCAGCTGTTCTGTCGACAACCTCAGCCATCCCAGAGCCTGAGTACNGTTTTTCACTCCATTAGTAAACAGTTATATGCGTTAAAGATATCATGATTGACTCCTTGGGATTTATTTCTCACCTATGCAGTGGGAGATTCATCTACGAATGAAAAGTGCAGTTCAAGTGAAGCGAAATGTAAAAATGAACTGGCAAATGTAGATGGTTTACTCCGGCCTCGGGAAGTCAGAGAGGCGGGGGAGAAAAGCAAAGATGCTGTTGGTAATCACCAAACGCTAAGTATTATGGAGGATAATAATAAGGGCAATAGGTTGCGAGCAGCGGTTGATGCTGCTCTGCGTAAAAAACCCAGCTTTGGGAAAAGCAGAGGGTTGGAGCAATCTGATTTGCCTTCAGTGTCTAATGTGGATTCTGGTTGTGATAAGGCTTTAAGAAATATGTCCTCAAAGGTGCCGGTCATAAGAGATTGGCCTGTGGGATTCAAAGGATTGCCAGGAGGGCATCCAGATTTACGGACAGACAAGCAGACAATTGCAGTAAATGGAACGCAGTCACTCGCTGGTTCTGATGCAATGGCTGCTTCCCAATCTGTTGTGCCCGAAGTTCATGTTCCTTCTATAAAACCTGTCATGAGAGATTTGCCTGTGGTTGCCCCAGCTGTTCTGTCGACAACCTCAGCCATCCCAGAGCCTGAGTACATTTGGCAGTACGGTTTTCGTTCCCTTTTCTTGAAGATCTCTTTTCTGGTTTAATTGCTTGCAGATTAACCTTCTACTTCTTTTGACCAGAGGAGACTTGGAGGTCCAGAAAAGCAGAAATTTATCAACAATGCATAACGGAATGCAAGCATACCTTTCAACCTTAGCATCACCTAAGGTTGTTGAAGTGGTGAACCAATTTCCTGTAAAACTTACCTTGAATGAAGTACCCAGGCTCAGTGCATGGCCTGCACAATTTCAAGATATAGGTGCTAAGGAACAGCATGTGGCTCTTTTCTTCTTTGCCAAGGACATTGAGAGGTAACTACAATGTACCTGTATTTTGTTTCATGTGGTTATTCTGGTTTTGGTAGCTTCAATGTTTTATTTCCTAATCTACTGACGGAAAATATAAATTGTTGCTTGTGACACACAGTTATGAGAAAAATTATAAGCCCTTGGTAGACAACATGATCCAAAAAGATTTGGCCCTAAAGGGAAACCTCGAGGGTGTTGAGCTTTTGATTTTTGCCTCCAACCAGCTTCCTCGGGATTGCCAGCGTAAGAATGTTAACTAGAACTCTTTCACTTCGTGAACATATGTTTTGTTGCAAGTTCCACTGTTCTGAATAGGTTTAAACTATATTTCTTTTTTTTTTTTAAGTTTATGGAATCTCACTGTCTTTACAATGTTTGCTTACAAATTAGCAGCTATGGCTCTTCTGTCATACTGGAACAATGTCTACTAAGTTTCACAAATGTTTTGCTGATGTGTTCAAGGTTTTGTTCAAATGTAAGGAAGTATATTGCTTAGTCCTATATCCGTTGGATGCAGGCTGGAACATGTTATATTTCCTTTGGGGTGTATTCCGAGGAAGAAAACAGAGTTGCTCTAATCCACTCAAGAGCACACCTCTTCCGGCGTCTTGTGTTTTGCCAAATATTGGGAAAGCTTCTTCTTCTCGTGAGACTTTTCACCATGAAAATCCAAGCAACAGAGAGTCTTTGACTGATCGCACATCGAGCAGAATGCAATTGTGCATGGAGGTGGGTTGTTCTTGTCCTCAGCTAGTTATAGAAATCTTACTCTCAGATGTATTTTAGTTTGGAGTCTTCTAGACAGTTGCTAGGTCTATCTTAATATCATGCACATATTGATGGGTACATGGATTTGAACAGGAAGAGAATGCGAAAGAGGGTAAAGTGTGCAGTGCCATTCAAAAGGAGAAGGCATTATCTGTATCATATGGAGATTGTGGAGCGGATGAAGAAACCGAGGAAGGAGAGATAGGTCCTAGTCCACAGTTGAAGGATGAGAAGACGTCAGGTAATCAAATGGATTTGCTTTCGGCTGTAACAAGCTCTGATGTTTAGTTCCCCGGCCAGGACAAAAATCTTATGGGTGTTAACAAATTATTTGTTTTTGGCACTGACAGCGCCTAGGACAGTGAATTCCTCCGATATGAACCAGAAAGTGGACTTGGATTATCTAAATAAAGAAAGGTTGTGTGACGGTCCATTGAATAAAAAGCTGAAGACAGTTACAGGAGTAGAAACTGGATGTAGCTTTTTCAGGAGGGATACATTTGGCAATGAATTTGCTTCAAGAAAATCTTGTGCTGGTCCCTGTGAGGAGGAGAAAAAGATCATCAAGAAGAAGTCTGATGCAACGGAAAGGATTGTGTTCCCTTCAGATATGAATGATGGTAAAGAAGATGATGATGAAATGATAGACAGTAATCCCAGAGCACTTGGCAGTGACAACAACAAATGGAGAGGAGTAAAGAAAACTACCCCGAGCAAGACCACGATGACAGGAGTTGTATTGCCTTCCATGGCTGGAACAACCTCCATTGAAGAACATAGAAGTAGCAGTAGTCTAAAGCCACAAGATAAGATGGTGAATCAAGAAGGTGATGCAGCATCTCTCTCACTCTCATTGTCCTTGTCATCCATAGAAAAGGAACGACAACAACAACACCAGCAACAGCAACAGCAGAATCGGAGATCAGTGTCGAGATGGGAACACAGGAAGAAGCAGAATGTGAATACGCCTATGTGACTTAGCTGACAAATCCTCAGAAGGAAACTTATCTTAGAAAATAACCAAGAAAGGTGTCTTTTATTTTAGTCCTTTGGTATCATGAAGAAGAAAGACCCAACTCACAGCTTTGTACATATAAAAGCGATGGGCAAAAAAACAGATGACAAGATGTTAGCGTTGGTTGACTTGACTGATCTGCTTAACCTGACTA